>NW_027041092.1:0-106073 GCF_037179485.1 Ochlerotatus camptorhynchus
CTGCTGGACACGGGTTGACTAGGTGGCTGCGACGGGTTGGAAGGACGCAGTGAAGGATACCTCAACTTCGCTACGAGAAATGGGCACTCAGAAGAGTCTCGGCCGGTTGCTTCAGGATTAGAAGCTTAGTTGCTACTGTTTTGCTGGTCCCTCTTGCTGATCGTCACGATGGTTCTACTTCCACACAAAGGTTGTTGGTTATGTGACTAGATGAGTGAAAATGAAAAATACATCAGAGATTTTCGAAAATGTCATTGAGGTTTAGTGTTTACCTATGGTTAATTGATGATTAAATAAAAATTATTGCAGAAAGTAGGGGCACGGTTTGTTGGTTGTGAGGTGCTACGATGAATTAGCACTTGGAAGAATCTTGGCCTGGCTGCTGCTGGACACG
This sequence comes from Ochlerotatus camptorhynchus, assembly GCF_037179485.1. Lineage (NCBI taxonomy): Eukaryota > Metazoa > Arthropoda > Insecta > Diptera > Culicidae > Ochlerotatus > Ochlerotatus camptorhynchus. The sequence goes on from NW_027041092.1 coordinate 395, forward strand.
GATTGACACGGTGGCTGTGACGGGTTGCAAGGGCGCAGCGAAGGATACCTCAACTTCGCTACGACAAATGGGCACTCGGAAAAGTCTCGGCCCGGTTGCTTCAGGATTAGAAGCTTTGTTAATTTTGCTGATCGTCGCGATGTTTCTATTTCCACACAGGGGACGTTGCTTTGTTGGTTGTGACTAGATGAGTGAAAATAAAAATGCATCAGATTTTCTAAAATGTCATTGAGGTTTAGTGTTTACCTATGGTTACTTGATGATTAAAAATAATTGCAGAAAGTAGAGCACGGCTTGTTGGTTGTGAAGAGGCGGTTGGCTGGCGACTGCAGGAAGTAGAGCTATGTGGCGTTTTGTTGTTTGTGAAGGGGCTCGTTTGTACCGGAGGAAACGTCGAGAGACTCAACAGGCAAAGGCAACAGGATGCTCGTATTGATATTTTCAGAACAAGACAGAGCTTAACCGGAGGAAGGCCGAAACCCTCAACCGGCAAAGGTGACCCGACTGTGTGAAAATTAGTGGTACCGATGGTACGAAAAGTACGTGATATATCTTTTCTGTGTAAGTGGAGCAGTATCCTTTGCAAACACCATATCTATACACGAGCCCTTCAACGTGGTTGGTTGCTGGGAATCCGAGACCAAGTTCAAGTTCAACAGGTTTGCAATGAACTCGATGAATTTGATGTTCTCTGCCTTAGAGACGTGTGGCGTTTTGTTGCTTGTGAAGGGGCTCGTTTAAAGCGGAGGAAACGTCGAGAGACTCAACGGGCAAAGGCAACGTGATGCTCGTATTGATATTTTCAGAACAATACAGAGCTTAACCGGAGGAAGACCGAAACCCTCAACTGGCAAATGTAACCCGTTTGTGTGACGTGTCTCACTAATTTGCAGCAGACAACAATGTGAACAACGGCCGATGGTACGAAAAGTACGTGATGTATCTTTTCGTTGCAAGTGGAGCAGTATCCCTTGCAAACACCATATCTATACACGAGCCCTTCAACGTGGTTGATTGCTGGGAATCCGAGACCAAGTTCAAATCCAACAGGTTTGCCATGAACTCGATGAATTCGATGTTCTCCGCCTTAGAGACGTCGATATTGAAGTCCCCAGCTACAATGATTGGAGTTGGAAAATGTTTGTAGAGGGTCAGGCTTCTAGCCATGAACGCTTTGGCGAGCTTGATCGGTGTGTTCGGTGAAACGTACACGCTGAATAGTACCATTTTGCACCCATCAACTTGAATTTCCGCAGCGCAAATATCTCCATAGTTTGCGGCTTCAACGAAAATGGGATCATGTCGTTCACCCAGCTGAACAATCGTGTGCGACGTTGATACTGGTGAAATTGATGCCTTCTCGTAAATGGCCACGCCTCCTGCCCTCACATTTTCTCGCTTGAATTTCGCTATGCATATGTAACCTAGAAAAAATAAGCAGAATTATATAAAGTCAAACAATTGAAAGAATTCATTTACCTGATATTTCCGAAGACTCATTGTCGTCCATCCAAGTCTCACTCAGCGCCAAGAAATCGGCTCTGGTCATGACATGGTCAGTCGACAGGTCCTTGGAATGCGCATTCAGGCTCTGGATGTTCAGGGTCATCAGTATAACAGAGTGATCAGCGTTATCGAAGAACGCGATCAACTCGTCACTGAGCGTCAACAATTTGTGGTTTTCTAACCGTTGCATCTCGTCACGGAGTTCCTTCATCTTGGGGGTGTTGCTGCCCTTACCGTGATGAAACACGAATGAATTGGCGGAGTTTGTCATGTAGAGCCCCTGCACTGAACTCACACGTGACATGGCGACGTATACCAACTGCTGCTCCTGGCTCTTGTCATAATCGATAACAATTTCCGCGAAAGTAGCTCCTTGTGACTTGTGAATTGTCAACGCACAGGCACTAACGATGGGAAATTGTATTCGCTTGCATTTGATTACACTGCTTAGCTTGACGTTGACCGATCGCTTGTAGATCGGTGTCCAGTCTTGTTGCAGTACGCCAGGTTTTGAAAATACAAGCGGCCTGGATTTCACCCGAAGTTTCGCACCAACAGCGTCGTTATCAAATTTGAACCACAAGCGACACGCAGACTGCTGGGGGCCATCATCGGTGTGCTCAATGTACCTGAGTTCGCCGATTGCTCCATTGACGAGACCGTCCTCTACTTCTACGTTGGTCGTTATCATGTATGACATTCCAACAACCAATCGTAGAAGGTATGGAAGACAACCTGTTTCAGCGACACTCATTTTGTGTAGTTTGGTACGAGCACTGGTTAGCTGAGCAGCGTCTTGGTATCCGCTGATTACATCCTCGGCAGTGCAATCCCATCCATCACGGTTGCTCAAGGCACCATGATTATACGCTTCAACAGCGTTATTGCGATGGTATAATCGTATTGCGTTCGGAACATTCTCCATGCACCATTCGACTGTCCGGAACCTGCTTTCTACCAGCTTGGTCTCACAATCCGACAACCGCTCACCATTTCCGATCTTTGTTAGAATGGAGGAAAACTCAACATCGGTTTGTCGCATCACTTGGCGCAAAGGGAAGTAATCCAGCGTTTGCCATAGTGCTACACCACCGATGGAGTTGTTCGCGGACTTAAAAGCGGGTCTCGCATTCACCGGAGGAAGCTGTCGGAAATCGCCACACATGATTACGTCTTTTCCGCCGAACGGAAGATCGTAATCACCGGTGATGCTTTGAAGCCGCGTGTGGATTGTATTGAAAATGTTTGCTCCGATCATGCTAATTTCATCGATTATTATTAGCTTGATGTTGGCAAACGATTGTCGATACAGCTGCAGGAGTTCGAACCGGAGTTGCCCATGGTGTCTTCGATCCATGGTTATGTGGAACGCCGAATGGACAGTTGTTCCCCCGATAGCCACGGCAGCCTTTCCTGTCGATGCGCAGGCGACATAGGCGTTATTAAGTGCATTATGTTGCTGGCTAAAGCGATTATATGTCTCCATCAGGACATGGAGCGTAAACGTTTTACCGCATCCAGCCGGCCCGGTAAAGAACAACTGGAGAGGTTTTCTGCTGTCATCAAAACAATGCAGGTTGTCGATTACTTGCAGTACAAGAGCTCTCTGTTCAGCATTCGTTTTGCGAACCAGAGCACAGTAATCCTGCTTGCTCATAACGGTCGTCCGCTGTTTTATGACGGCAGATAGAGCGTTCGTGGGTAGTAAGCGGATGTCATCATCGTTGGGTTCCATCACGATGGCTCTGGTACATTCATCACCCTTTTCTGTTGCTACCGCCTCCTGTGCATCTGGAGTTTCCTCAACGCTTACCCTCAGGTACTCATCGATTATCTGCTCCAGGTTCAGATCACAGTCGTACTCTTTACGTTTCGCAAGGATTGCCTGTTCGTGCTGATCGTATAGCTGCAGGAACTTGTTTTGGTCGAGAATATCACACAGCTCATTGCGAAACGGGACGAAGAGGAGTACCATTTCACGCTTGTAGTCCGAAAGCTTCGACATGTCATAGCTACACCATTGCAACACTCGGTGAAATTTCCGAGCCCTGTAAGAGTTGCTGCTGCGTTGCTGCTGGTAGAGGGCTGCGAAATCGGCTAGACACAGATCTTCCAGGTCGTTACGAGCTTCATACTTCTGTATGATATTCAAAGTCCATACATAAGTCGAATCGTCACTGATGCTTTCGTCGTCCATTCGCTGATTTCGTTTTCTGGACTTAATTCGCTCGTGCGGCCACATCGTTGGAATGAACTGCGTCGCTCGGCTTGCTTCCGACATCGGCTGACGTAACAAATACCACGATGCTTCTTGAGCAGACATCTCCACAGAATTCAGCATCTTGATGCTGACCTTCTTCAAGAGAGCGGTGAAGTCTTGATCAGGGAACTCTTCTTGCAGCTTGATGAGATCCCGCTGGAGACAGCTCACTCCACGGTTGGTCTTATTTACGTATTCAACCACGTACGCAGCGCAGGTGTACTCGTCCAGGATGAATTGCAAGTCCATGTTCGAGCCGAGGTGGCTTGCTATCCACGGGTTGAATGGGTTTGTCCATAGTTCATTCATGGATCGCTTGAACAGGACTGTTGGACGGCGAATTGATACTCCAATGACGGCTAGATAACAATCAGGAGTGCAATTACAATCGCTAAGAAATGCTTCCAATGTATCATATGTTTTCGTTTCCAGAGCCTCTCGCATTATCTTGGCTTTCCGGGTGAGCCGATCCCTGCGGCTATCATCGGACGCAATCGGAAGCAAAACTAGTGTCCGATCCATCGGCCAGTACGGAATATTGAACCGACAGTGGTTTTCGTTCCGCTTGAAACATGTGAAAGTATGCTTATGGACCTATAATAATAAAAGGTTTAATAAATAGATAATTTTAAACTAATATTAAATACATAATAACATTGATCTTACTTGATACCCGTAAGTATTCGGCAAATCTCTGACGCTAACGGAACAGAGATCTTTAATCAGCTGTACGGTTTTTGGCATATTTTCACTGATTGCTTCCCGGGGATCCTTGTTCAGCCATAGCAAGATGTGCGCGTGAGGACTTCCACGGTGCTGAAATTCAATCCGCTTGAAATAATCGGCCACATAGTGCTTTCCGAATGGACTGTAGTGCCGCGACATCAGCAGGAGCATGATAGTGTCAACCAGCTTGTTGAAGTACACACAGCACGTGACTGGATCGTCATTGACCAGAGTTGCTCTTTGTAATGCAGTCAATTCCTGGATAGGATCTGTTAAGTCATTGCCATTGTGTCCCTCTGACAATCGATGTAGGAGCTTCAACAAATGGGGCCACTTCATCTCATTTGCACTGAGTGTGAGGAACATCGTAGGCTTTCCCAATTGTCGCATCATGGCGAACAAATCTCTCTTCCTTTGTTGCCAATACTGTACTGAATTCGGTATTGACTTGAGGAAGGATAGATTTCGATCAATGCACTGCTCCATGAATTCGCGGTCCTTAAGGTTGGCACGTGTAATATTCGCGGTCCCCATGCACTTAAAAGTGCATTGCAAGCCTTCGGAAACTCTAAGGCGAAGAACTTTCATTGCCATATACAACAAATGTTGTGGTTTGGCCCCACGCCTGTCTCGGCGACGAGTTTCACTGGATGCCATCATGAAATATGTCACCCGAACACCTGGCTTGAATTTCCGTGGATGGCCGAAATATATGGCAGGAAAAGCTAGCTCTTCACCGTGCTCGTCGTAAATCAATGACAGAGGAACCCTGTTTTGCGCGGGAGCGATCTCCAGGCATTTGTCCTCATTCCAAAGGAGCGTTTCCTGTTGCCCGAGCAGCAATTCGGTCTCGTTATCCACGGCAATGGTTTCCAGCTCAATTTGAGGATCCACTGCAGGGGTTTCAAGATCATCTATGGCGATCTGATCAATTGTGATCCCGTAGTGGCGATACAGTGGTGTCGTAATCAAATAAGAAAGCCACGCTTTAACCGTAGTTTTCTTTATAAAGCCGGACAAGTACGATGACTTATGAATTACGTGCTTTTTGATGAACACGTTGAAGGCCTGATCATCATCGAGCTGACGGGGAAGAGAGTGTACCATTTGTGCAACATCCACGGGACAATTGATCACTTGCCCGATAATAGAATAGCTGCCTGTAATTGAAAACATAGTTGATAAATTATAAGTCATCAAGCATTGCAATTTCATTTTACCTGCTGCAAATCGCAATCGGCGGATTTGCATGAATGGCAACCGAGGGGATACCAACCGTTCCGTGACGACATCAAGTGGTGGCAGTCCAGATGGCTTGTCTGGAAATGCGAAACCGTTCGATTTTGCGAAAGCCGGAACTTTTCCTCGCTTCAGATTGCTTTGGCAAGTCTGGCAAGCCAAAAATCCTTCAACGGATTGAAAAGATCCACTGTCAACCAACGCAGCCGCACCCACTTCTGTCAATGGTTTCAAATCATTGGTAAACCATAGTCTGTCGCATATGTCGCATACAGCACCGAACACGTTATCGATGAACCGCTTCGTGAACTCACGATTAGCGCGATCAAAATTTGGTGGTAAAATAGACTCTAAAAAGGAATAATAACAATAACATAATTATTTTGTATGCACGTTGACATTTTCGCCTCAATTACGTAACGAATGCACTTGAGATTACTTTTCGTCAAAAATCTATGAAGTTTAAGGTTTTACTCACCCTGACTTGAATGCTCAGGAAACGATGTATCGATTTCCATAGTCTCCAACGGCGTGGCAATATCGGCTTGTATTTCGAAACCGGAAAGCGATGGAGAGATAATGACCGTATCGGGGAAATGTTCCATGACTACAGCATCACCGGCGAAAGCAGCTTCATTGTTAAACAAAGTCGGCAGAATAAAACAATTGTCACCTGGTTCATCGACGATGCCTTGCACTCTGTTTGTTTCTTCAACAACAGAACGCGGCGGAGGAAACACTAAAACACACATTTGAAAAAGCAACATTCCTTTGTCCTAAACCCTCAAATGGTTTTAAGTACAAATAAAACCATTTGAAATTACAAATCCAACTATTTGAAGTTCAATATATTAATTTTGTCGAACCTCTTAACGGAATCCCTTTATGAAGAGCTTTTGAGTGTGTTGATTTATTTCCTTTTAATTCCGTTATTAATTGCTTATGTTTTGACAGATATTTAGTATTTCGTCTACTTCTTGCAGACTTCATCAGTGCCAAGTAGTGTTGTTAACTTTTCATCGAGTACAATCAGTAGATAAGTAAATTTGTTTCCTTTGCGTTAATTCTTGCTAAATTTTATGACCATTTCCCAAAAACCGCCATTCAAAAAGTAAAAAAAAAAATGAAAGTGGTGAGCGGGGGGTGAGCTAAAATTTTGAGAATCCGTAGAATTACTACGGCGCTATTAAAAAAATCCGTAGATATCTGGAAAATCCGTAGAATGTTATGGTCGGTCCGTAGATCCGTAGGAAACCTAAAAATCCGTAGATCTACGGATAAATCCGTAGAACTGACCACACTGGTGCCAAGTGAAGTGGTGTTGATCACTTGGCACTGATGAAGTCTGCAAGTAGTAGACGAAATACGCGTATCTGTCAAAAGATAAGCAATTAATAACGGAATTAAAAGGAAATAAATCAACACACTCAAAAGCTCTTCATATTTGAAGTTGATAAAATATTCTGTGAAAATGCATATTCTATTTCGAATATATTGCTCATAGTGTAAATATAATGTTGTACAACCAGCACATGGGCGGTCGCGAGGGGCGCGCACTTCCAGGTATGAGTGCGTGATATTTAAAATACATCGCAGTAATTTAAATACTTTGATGACAGTAATAATTTGAATTTAAATACTTTTAGCGGTATTGAAAGTAATCAACAAATAATTAATGATAATGAATGTAATTAAAAATAATTTAAATGTATTGAAAATAATTTAAATTTAAAATTCTGCTGGTATTTATGGAAATTAAGAGTGTATTTAAAGTAATGAATGCAGTAATGGCAAGATTTTAAATATTTTGTCAGCAGGCTGCGTAGTATTGATAGTCTAGTGCGTGCCCCTCGGGCGGTCGTGTATAACTACATTGCAAACCACGGAGATAGAGAATAAATCAAATGTCGCAGCCTATTTTTTCCAAACACACAGCAAAAAATAAATTTTAATATTAAATCCATTAGGATACGCTTCAATCATGTCGAAAATCTCATGTAATTTTTATGGCCACAAAAATAAACAAATGCAGTAAAAGCAGCGTAATGTCAGTTCATGTACTGTATTAATGATAATTTTGCCCTTTTTGGCAAGTATTATTACACCATATTTTTGAAACGATTGAAGTGCATCCATGTGATATCAAAATTAATTTTTTGCTGTGCAGTTTATTGTAATGACATTTTAGCTGCAAGCTTGCATGTGACAGTAAATAACCAACTCCCTTATTTACGCTAATTTTAACATCTATGCTTATGAGTGGTTAGTATTCATTCTCATCTTTTAATTCCATTCAATAAACATCAAATAAATGCAGCAAGAAATCAGCAACATTCTACTTGACATAAATTTATGTCGCGCCCGCAGCCGGTCTTGTCTGCTTCTTTGTGCAAAAATGTTCTGTCGCTGGCAGAAAACAGTTTAGAAATAAAACAGTAAGTAAAGGTTATCTTCCATTTGATTTTAAGTGGAATCGACACTGATGAAAACTGCACATTGTAGTCGAAATACGTATCTGTCATGGATACCAAAATTAATTAAGTGGAATTAAAGGGAAGATAACCTTTACTTGCTGTTTTATTTAAATCATTCCGCTAACAACCCAATTTCATTGCTTCAGTTAAGAAGCAATGACATTTTTGCCGCTTGCCAGTTCGTTTGAGTGTGTCGACACAATGGTCATTGCGAAAAGTATCAAATGTTAAGGAAAAAAAGTCAAACTCCATGACTCGTGTCACCACTGATCGAAAAATAACTATTGTCACCGGTTTTATCCAAAACGCTTTGCGCTGTTAGATAACTCGACCACGGAGCACAGCATATAGATTATGAAGTATCAAGAACATAATTAATCACACTGCACCTATTGACAGATTTGACAGATAAATACAGATAAATTTCATTTGGTGACCCATTTGTTTGTACAAAAAAACTTTTCAACATCATTAAACAAATCATTTTCGCTCATTCACTTGATGAGAATTCAGTGCTTTGGACGATGGCAGATCGATAACTAATCTATCTTCTTTTCCAATTCCCTTAGGGGCTGTTCATTAACTACGTAGACAGTTTTTGGTATTCTTGACCCCCCTCCCCATGCGTAGACAATTGTCCATACACAATTCTTAAAATTTGTATGAACCGTGAACAATTGCCAAACCCCCCCATACACTGTCTGCGTAGTTTATGAAAAGCTTCTTATAAGTGGCTGGATAAAATTTTTAAATGAACCTTTTCAATATGTATCGAATATATAAATCGATCATTTCTCAATAACTATGCATTATGAATTATTAGTAAAATGCAGCAGAATCCATGAAAAATCGAAATAAAATAATTGGATTTTCTCAGCTGAGGCAAAGTGATACTTGCGACCTATTGAAAAATCACTCCAGAATATTGAACTTCACTGTAAATAACATCCCTTCTGTTGATAATGCTTCATAACCAAGGGGGGGAGGTGGCTGTCATATACGAACAATCGTCGCCTACCTCGCATAACTGGTTCCGAACGTAAACAAGCCATATGAAACCTACAGGGCTTGTTTACGTTTGGAACCAATTTCATACAAGAATGAGCAGTAGGCTGATTGGCCATCACCTCCCCCCCCCCAGTTCATAACAAGAAATTTTATTGTCGGAGCTGTGATTTTGACATTTCCCGGAATGTCTTTTCTCGGAATAACCCGGTTTCCTGAACATTCTTTTACCAAAAACATGAAATGTAGACGGCATGAAACTGGGAAAAAGATCATTCAAAACCAATGTTGGATAAATGTTATAGTTATGCTATTGTCAGGTTTATGTCGGATTTAGTTAGGGCTGATATCAGATTACGTCAAGTTGAAGGTGGGGTAATGCTGGGTTGAAGAAAAATAAACGGTTTACAGTATATTCCATTTAGACGTTGGGCTGACATCATTTTCACATCAAAGTTTAATTAAGAACCAATGTCGACCTAATGTCAGAATAATGCTGAGAACTAAATGCGTCGTTCCGTGAAATGACAATCTTACAATAGGGTTATCATCCGAATCAACTACCCGGGAAGCGAGATATCCGTGCAATGATTTCCAGGAAATAGTATAGAATCGTATCTGATATAATCACATAATCGAATATTGTTCTCAAGTAATTTATAGGTTCGCTGATCAATTCTAGAAATTAAAATCCATACTTTCTTTTGTTTATCAATATTGAGAACAGTAAATAACTAAAGCTTGATTGCATCGAACATTTAAAACAATGTTTAAATCACACAGAAACGTTACTTTTCAAGTGCAAGAGAGGGTTCATCAAAAACAGCGATTACTAACAGCTTAAAAGTTCATTCGTGAAAGGGTTACTATAATGATCGCAATACATTCAACAAATAAAAGGTTGATATGATGCCAACGTCGATGTTTATAAATTAAATTGTAAGAAGACATTTGCCAGATTCTCCAAATCGGAATGGTATTGAACGGTAACAGAAGTAGAACTTTGCTACCATAAATACATATTTGTTACGGCGGCTAATAAATAATCAAGATTTCCTACCTCGAGTTGAAGACCCTTCGCCAGCGTCCCAAGCGATAGTTGATGACGCATTAGATACAGTTGTTTTGTTTTTGGCCCGAAAACAGCGAACTCGTTCGGCAGCAGTTTTGGGTCGCTTCGGGATGTCCTCTGCTCCTTGCCCCCTCAATCGCTTTCGAAGATTGCGCATGTACAGCGCAGAATCGTATTGCGACATGGCACAGTTTGATTTTCTCAAAAATATCCAGCTATTCCACGATCACACACAGCGAGAGCGTAATCAGAACTGATATCGATTTCCCTTTGCCTACTGAATTTATACTGTGCGTGCGCACATCTGATAGCTACAGGGAAGTAACAACATAATGAAGTAAGACGCAAAATATTCTAAGAGGGAGGGGCTTCATTGGCTATTCTGCGAGTATAAAAGAAACTGTTATCTAGCGCGCGCGTACAGTTGCAGACAAGGCTTGAAAAGGGATCGTATGTCGTCCTGTTTTGTTATGCATGTTTTTACCATCATCCACATCCAGAGGGCCAGTCACTTTCGGATGTATGGGAATGGTAGGAAACCATTTGGAAATGCATGAAAATTTTCAGTTTTTATTCATTATCGTCTTTATGAGCAGTATTAGATGCACAAAAATTGCACGAGTACATTACTATGGTGATAAGGTAAACACTCGTTGATTTATTTTCATCTGTGAAAGCATGTTTAGTCACAAATCGTGGATTTTCTGATATCCTCCATACTGCAAAAATGATTTTCCTACCAATGAAGGGGTGACATCTCTCGAATCTTCAGTATAGCTACTACTCAAATCATATGATTAATTGCGTGATCTTGTACGTTTTATGCATTAACATGTACAGCAGCAGAGATGCCAGATTTTTTTTTCAGAAGTCTGCGAAAAATGTTTTTGAATTTCAGAAATGTATAAAATTATTAAATTAGCAGAAGTTTTGCGTGTGACGGGGGGGTCATGAAATAGATGTGAAATTTGAAATGTCAGTAAAAGTCATGTTCAAGCTAAACAGACCTGCTTTTAACGAATTAAACCTAATTGGAGTTGGGAATGCATCCATTTACGCGTATACGTTCAAAGCTATTAATAAAAAGGTAACTAAATTTTAAATTTTTCCCTTCATTTCAAAAGTCTGTAAATATCTGTGAAAAAACTAAAAAGTCTGTAAATGTCTGTAACGAAAAAAAAGTCTGTGAAAAAAATAAAAGTCTGTGAATTCACAGACATGTCTGTGAATCTGGCATCTCTGACAGCAGCGACGGACGTTTCAATGTTTCATTCTAGCTTGTTTTGGTTGTTTGCGCTGTGCATGCCACAGCTGCTGCATAGAAGCCGATTTTCCCATATTCCTGCATATTGAAATTCCAGAATGAGCGATAGCGAGAATCGATGTGACTTTTGTCACTAGTGAAGTGAGAGAAGTCACGTCGTGGTGACGTGACTCTCTGTGGAAATCAAATGGAGAGTAACGTCACCACGACGTGTCTTTTCTCACTTCACTAGTGAAAAAAGTCACTTCGACTCTTGGAAAATAACCCCTACTTTATTTTTTACTACCCAAGTTAGAAGCAGCACAAAGCACCAAAGTGACTGCGATCAGTTTGCTGTTTTTGCAATCGTTCACAGCTGAAATCGGCGAAGGGAACTTGGTCGAAATCAGAATGTGAACGAAGTCAAAGCAAAAATGTGTCGTGTGTTCGATTGGCGCTCTGTCGCTGCGTCCCTGTTTGGGAATTTACGTTACATGTTCCATTTTCGGTTTTCACAAAGTGTACCCCCATATAGAAATCACAGACGTAGTCCTACGTCAAAAGTCGACAATTTCTCTGCTAAGCCAAAACGCAACCCGTCACTGAGTGCTACACCAGTTTGGCCCAAACCGGGTGCAAAACGCCGTCGTGAAGACCGGCCTGATATTGACGTGCCAACCGTAAATGGAACGAAAACAATTGACTTGAGTGGTCTTTCCGTTCCCTCTATTGCTCCTAGTGCACCTCCGGAGAAATTCTGGCCATATCTTTCTCGCCTAAACCCGCTCATCACCGATAACGACGTGCAGAGTATTGTGCCACGCTGCTTGAGCTTAACTGAACCTGTCGATGTAGTGCGTTTGGTTCCCAGAGGAAAAGTCGTATCCAGTATGCCATTTGTGTCATTCAAGATCGGTTTGGATCCTTGTTTGAAAGATGCTGCACTCGATCCGGATTCCTGGCCTGCCGGATTACAGTTTCGCGAGTTTATTGATTCGGCAAAAAACTAGCGTGCTACGTTTCTCCAGCTGTTGACACAACTTCATCGGATCCGGGACACCCTAAAACAGGCACTAAGGAAGCTCCCGAGCCCCCCGACCCAGTCGCGCTTGCTGCTGACATCCGCCATCGTCATCGTCCCGGTCCTGTGGTCGGTGGTGGTATCGGGGGCTTCCGGCCTGCAACTCCAGGCGAGTATAATTGCGATTTCGAACTTTCGGTACCTGATTTCCCTTCAACTTCCAGTTCGCGTAGTGGCATCTTGAGTGGTCTCCGGATTTACTAACAAAATGTGCGTGGGCTGCGGACTAAAATCGACCCGTTTTTCCTGGCTGTCTTGGAGGCTGAGTACGATTTGATTGTTCTGACAGAAACGTGGCTGGATGACCGGATTTACTCACCGCAGCTATTTGGATCGCATTATTCCGTCTTCAGAACCGACCGCTCTCCCCTAAACAGTCAAAAATTGCGTGGTGGTGGGGTTCTGATCGCCGTCACAACGAAACTGACCAGCTATGTAAGTACCTCGCCCATTTCAAGTCTGCTAGAGCAAATCTGGATTGTTGTGGATCTGCCAAGAACCAAGCTCAGTGTAGGCGCAGTCTACCTACCCCCCGAACAAAAAAAACGACTGCACGATCATCCATGAGAACGTTAATTCGTTGGGCTCGATTTCGTCTCAATTGTGCCCCAATTCTCCCGCTCTCCTATTTGGCGAATACAATCAAGCTGGTTTACAGTGGCGTTTCTCTGACAGTGGCACACCATTCATTGATCCTTTACTATCGCATATGCCGGTTGCTTGCTGTGAACTTCTGGACGGATTTAACATTCATGGGTTCACTCAGGCGAACATTTTTCCCAACCGTCATGGACGTTTGTTAGATCTTGTTCTGGCAAATGACTAAGCATTACCAGACACTTCTGTTTCTCTACCGGTCGAGCCACTGATCGATCTAGATGCCGACCATCCCGCTCTCGTCGTGTCACTAAGTTTATCCACTCCAATTGAATATATACCGTTTTCCGAGTGCTGCTTTCTGGACTTTCGCCGGGTCGATTACACCGCATTGAACAATGCGCTTGCGGAAATAGATTGGCACTGTATCGAAACGGCCGGTAGTGTCAATGATGCTGTGGATTGTTTCAGCTCTGCGCTGGAAGAAGTTATTTTCCGCACTGTCCCAGCAAGACGTCCCCCGCAGAAGCCTCCATGGTCGAACCCACGCCTACGTAAACTAAAACGTCAGCGCTCCGCCGCACTCCGAAGGTACTGCAGCTCTCGCTCACCGTTCTACAAGCAACTGTTTAATTTCGCAAGTCGTCGCTATCGAAACTACAACCAATTCTTCTATAATCGGCACGTGAGACGCACGGAAGGGTCGAACCCGAAAGGTTTTTGGTCGTTTGTAAATTCAAAACGGAAAGAATCCGGGCTGCCTTGTTCCATGTTCCTCGGAGATGATACGGCCTGCAGCGAAAGTGAAAAATGCAGCTTGTTTGCTCGTCAATTCAAACAAGTCTTCCACGATTTTTCCGCTTCACCGACACAGGTGTTGGTCGCAACCTCCGGGATGCCACGTGATGTTTTTAGTTTTGACATACCTCACATCACTGAAGACATGGTGATAGCCGCAACACGCAAAATGAAGAACTCATTCGCCGCTGGTCCTAACGGAATTCCCTCGTCAGTTTTAAAACGATGTGCAGTCAACCTCTGCCTTCCACTTGCGCGACTTTTTAATTTCTCGGCACAGCAAAGTGAATTCCCCTTCCGCTGGAAGCTTTCCTATCTGTTTCCAATTCACAAAAAAGGAGACAAACGGAATGTCGCTAATTATCTGCTCTAAACTTTTCGAGATTATTTTAAATGATGCTCTGTTTATGTGCTGTAAAAAGTATATCGATACGGACCAACATGGTTTTTACCCCAAGCGATCGGTTTCCATGAACCTGGTGCAGTTTACCTCTGACTGTCTGCGAAGCTTGGATGCTGGATGGCATGTTGATGCTGCATACATGGACTTAAAAGCCGCTTTTGACAGGGTGGATCATGAAATCCTGCTTGCTAAGTTGGAGATACTAGGTGTCTCGTCTACGGCTGTGAAATGGTTCAGATCGTACTTAGTGAATCGCTCTGTACGAGTCAAGATTGGCGCGACGGATTCAAATGTTTTCTCAAACAACTCGGGAGTCCCGCAAGGCAGCAACCTGGGACCTCTGCTGTTTTCGATCTTTTTAAACGACATCGCTCTGTTGTTACCATCTGGATGTCGTCTTTTCTACGCAGATGACGCCAAAATCTACAAAATTATCAAAAGCCTCTCGGACTGTTGGGATCTCCAGCGTATGCTATGTATTTTCGCTAACTGGTGCACGAGAAATTTGATGGGCCTGAGCATCGAAAAATGCAACGTCATCTCCTATCACCGTAAAAACGAACCAATTATGTTTGACTATGTGCTCTTTGGACGTTGCATTGCCCGTGTAGAACAAATAAAGGATCTCGGTGTTACTCTGGACTGCGGGCTCACCTTCAAAATCCATTATAACGACATCATTTCCCGAGCCAATCGCCAACTGGGTTTTTTTTTCAAAATTGCCGATGAGTTCCGGGACCCGTTATGCCTCAGATCACTTTACTGCTCACTTGTGCGGTCTATATTAGAATCAAGTGCAGTTGTATGGTGCCCTTTCCAAGCCACTTGGATCGCTAGAATCGAATCTGTTCAACGAAAGTTTGTGAGATATGCTCTACGTTTCTTGAACTGGTGTGACTCATCGAACCTGCCACCGTACGAGGAGCGTTGCCGTCTTCTGGGGATCGAACCGCTAGTGGTGCGACGGACGGTCGCTCAAGCTATGTTTGCTGGAAAGCTTCTCACGGGTGACATCGACTGTCCAACGTTGCTGGCCCAGCTATATATGTATGCTCCTGAGAGACCTCTTCATCAACGCGAATTTCTGTTTTTGGAGCCACGAGGCAGAAATTATACGCAGAATGAGCCAATTCGTGCAATCAGCCGACAATTTAACTACTTTTTTTGCGAATTTGACTTTAACGTATCAGCAAATGTGTTTCGTCACCGGTTACTTGACCGTTTTCGTTTCGTTGACCATAACTATTTAGATTAAGTTTTATTCATTAAGACATTAATTGTCAGTTGAATAAACAAATAAACAAATAAACAAATAAATAACATCTCTGATCATGGTCCCTATTAGGTCCAATCCCATATGCTACGTGTACTCGTGCACTAAAGGGTGATACGGTCAAAATTTGGTCAATATCAACTTGACGTATTTCTTTCAATTTTGCGTTTAAAAAACCTGAACACCCCTCATTTTGAAGGTGTGTGTGTGTAGAATGTTGCTCCTATTTTGATTTTGGAATTCACTCTTCAGTTGTCAAAATGCCGTCCAAGCAAGAAGAGCAGCGTATCAAAATTTTGCTCGCGCATCGCTAAAATCCGAGCTACTCGCACCCAAAGTTGGCAAAATCGCTAAAAGTTGCCAAATCAACCGTTACAAATATAATTAAAGTGTTTGGGGAACGTTTGTCGACAGCCAGGAAGTCTGGATCGGGGGGAAATCGAAAACCGGAAGCCGCTGAGACGACAAAGAGAGTTGCCGGTAGTTTCAAGCGAAACCCTAACCTCTCTCTCCGAGATGCCGCAAATAAGCTGGGTGTATCGTCTACAACCGTGCATCGAGCCAAAAAACGAGCCGGACTATCGACTTACAAGAAGGTAGTGACTCCAAATCGCGATGATAAACAAAATACGACGGCCAAAGCGCGATCCCGGAGGCTGTACACGACGATGCTGACGAAGTTTAACTGCGTGGTAATGGACGACGAAACCTACGTCAAAGCCGACTACAAGCAGCTTCCGGGACAGGAGTTTTATACGGCAAAAGGAAGGGGAAAGGTAGCAGATGTTTTCAAGCACATGAAACTGTCAAAGTTCGCAAAGAAATATCTGGTTTGGCAAGCCATCTGTACCTGTGGCTTGAAAAGCAGCATTTTCATAGCTTCCGGGACTGTCAACCAAGAAATTTACGTGAAAGAGTGTTTGAATAAACGTCTGCTGCCTTTCCTGAAGAAACACGGTTGTTCCGTACTGTTTTGGCCGGATTTGGCATCTTGCCATTACGGTAAAAAGGCCATGGAGTGGTACGCCGCCAACAACGTGCAGGTGGTTCCCAAGGACAAGAACCCTCCCAACACGCCAGAGCTCCGCCCAATTGAGAAATACTGGGCTATTGTCAAGCGGAACCTAAAGAAGACCAAAAAAACTGCTAAGGGCGAGCAGCAGTTCAAGGCAAACTGGCTTTCTGCGGCGAAGAAGGTGGACAAGGTGGCTGTACAAAATCTGATGGCAGGGGTCAAGCGTAAGGCCCGGCAATTCGGATTTGGAAAAGCGGAAGCCTAACTGAATATTTTTCCTGAATTTTATACTAATTGAACTTGAAAAAGAAATTTAATTTGATTTTTTAAATAAACGATTTCACCGATTTACACGCGTTTTCCCTTGACCAAATTTTGACCGTATCACCCTTTACGTGTACGTGAATTCGAATTACGCGGTACATATTACTCGCGCTCTTCGGGGGAAAGCTGAACACTCTCCCCCCGAAGAGCGCTAGTAATACGTACCGCGTAAATTGAATTCGCGTAAATGGAGTACACGTAGCATATGGGATTTGACTTAATAGGGACCAACATGAAATATCTCGCGATCCTGGACATATTGAAGGTTACTGTCTTCGGCAAAGTTGTTAAGTGGATCAAGACGTAAAGGTTAGTGGAAAGAAGTTCTGAATTTTCTCACTGCCATCGGGTTGGCCCTCCGCTATTTTAAAATTAGGACCGCGTTAGAACCTAACACTCCACCTCCGGGGCCTCCCTTAGATCACTCGGTAAGGACGCAGCTACAAAACAAGACCATGTTGGAGGTAGCTGGGTTCGATTCCTGATTCGGTCTTTGAATTTTTTGGGTTGGAAAATTCTCGACTTCCCTGGGGATATAAGTATGATTGTGCTTGCCACACAATTATAGAAATGCAAAAATGGAACAACTGTGGAACACTAAGTTGAGAGTATGAAGAAGAAGAAGAATAACAATAAGAAGAAGAAGGACTTTCGAATTGTACAGGGAAAATGGATGTTATGTCGGCCAAAATGCTCCCAATTGGGGCCCATACATATTTTCAGCAATCGACTAAATTTTCAATAAAAGAGATGAACTAGCCTTAGGCTAAAAATCTCTCTAATAAAGAAAACAATAAATTTTCAATAGTGACCATAAATATCCATTAGTACCGTCCCAATGATGCGTTCATCTAGATAAAATTAATCAATATTAGATTTTTAGCAATGGGCCCAATTATAGATCCATAGGCCAACATTTCAGCCATTTCCTCTATTGATTTTTTTTTTGTAAAGAAAGCTGAAGTAATGCCCTAACATTTGGTAACAAGTGTAGGCTAATTCTGTTGATCTCATCTAAAATTTGTGGAAGGGCTTCCTGTTTAACTACGCTGAAGATATCGTCAACAAACCTCCACCAACGGTTTGGTAATAGTCCTTTCTCCTTCAGGATTGTCTCCAAGTTGGCCATGAAAAGTTCACACAAGAAGGGGGATAGGGGGTTTCCCATTGGGGCTCCTTTCGTCTGCTTGTAGAAGTTACCTCGGAAAGAGAAGTAGTTCTCTTCCATACAAAGGCGGGTCAGCTTAAGGTACGTCCGAACTTTGTTTCTCCATGATGCATCCTCTCGTTGTGTTAATAGCCAGTCCTCCAAATGGTTGATCGCTTCCTTGACCGGTACGCTGGGAAAAAGAGCTGTGTTTACCTTCCTATCCTGCAGCTTCCGCTTCCAATCCGATTCGCACTCCTCTACTACCTTGGCCCTAGACAGAAACTCCTGGAATTTAATTGGATACTCCTTGGCCAATTTGAGATGTAGATAATAACATTCCAAAACCTTCATGTCCAGTTTGCTATATAGCCGTCTGATGCTATCCTTGATGAACTCTGCTTCCATCCTCTTTACTACGCTGGGTGGGGTGGGTGTCCGTACCTTAATCCTATGGCTTATAGGTATAACCTTATATTTTTGGCAACAAGCACCAAAAGAGTTATCTTATATACTTCCAACAAGTGTTGGAAAAGTTCACCAAAACTCACTACGACTCGCGAACTTTTCCGTTGGTGAACTTCGTGAAATATCGCGATCATTTCCAACACTGCTTCTAACCATTCGTTCCAGCAGAAAATGGCCGCCTTTCACCACATGATTCACCGAATGCAGACTCTTCCACTCAGCGATACAGGAAAGGTTAAGGAATTACAGTACATCTTCGAAACAGCAAGACTCAACGGATACAATGAGACCCCAATCCAGGCAATCATCGATAAAAAAGCGAGAATTCTACAAAGGAGATTATTTACAACCCTCACCACAGCACCTGAACCATTGAAACGAGTGTCCGTTCCATTTGATCAAGATATTACTTGTGCGCTAAGACCACAGTTAAAACAATTCGGATTAGATTTAGTTTTCACCAGTAGACATAACCAGTTGAAATCATCGTTAGGATCCACTAAAGACCCAGTTAATGTTTTAGGTAAAGCAGGTGTATATAAAATAAGCTGTTATCATTGTTACAAAGTATATGTAGGACAAACCAAGAGAACTTTAGCAACTAGATTTAAAGAACATATAGCGGAGGTTAATAAGGCCAAAAAGCAAGAGGAAAAAGGCCTAACATATGATTTCAAATCAAAGGTTGCAGAACACATCTTCACAGAGGACAACCCAAGTAACAATTTAGGTTTTATGAGGGTTCTGTAGACCATGATTTAGACTTGTAGAATGCTATAAAACCGCGATAAAACTTGCAATGTTGCTTGGGCACCAACTATCGACGGAGGACATCACGATTTTACGAACCGTATCTACACTACACTATCACTATCTCATGGAAATTGTATGTTGCAGGAAGCCTCGAGATCAACAAACAACGTAATTCAACTTTACTCAACAGGGATAAAGGAAACGGACACACATGGCTTTTCAAGTTACTACCTAGGACACAGCAACGAGTAAGCAGCGGAGTACCTGTTCCTATAGAAAATTAAATTTAAGTTTACCTAGTTTCTAAGTGAAAATGTACCTGTGTTAATATATATTCGGTAAATGCGATGTTTTTCTTCACTCGAGTATTAGTGCAAGACACTGAAGAAGTCTGCACATTGTAGGCAAAATACGCGTATCTGTCAAGGATAAGCAAATAAAGTAGTGGAATTAAATGGAAAATACTAATCCTTCTCTCTCTCATTGAAAATTCTGCCAAATACCCCACAATATAGGTATTTTTGAAATCGGAGTGACGTATAGGGACCGGAAATCAATGTCTGACGCCATTTTGAAATCCAAGATAGCAGCTTCCGGTAACAGAAAAGCTTGGAAATTCTGTCATATACCCCACAATATAGGTTTTTTGGAATTGGAGTGACGTGTAAGAATCGGAAATTTATGTCTGACGCCATTTCGAAATCCAAGATGGCGGCTTCCAGTTACAGAAAAATTGGCAAATACCACCACGTCGCCCCGATTCTTAAGATACCCATATTGTAGGTTATTTAACATTATTTTTATGTCTATATGTAAGCGAAAGTCGCCATATTGAATTTCACAATGGCGTCAGACATAGGTTTTCAGTCCTAATAAGTCACCCCGATATCAAAAAACCCAAAATGTGGGGTATTTGACTGTATTTCCCAGTGATTCTGTAGCCGAATGACAACATCTTGGATTTCTAAATGGCGTCAGACATGGATTCTCGGTTCTCACAGGTCACTCCGATTCCAAAAATATCCATATTGTTGTGTATTTAACGGTATTTTTCTGTTTGCCTGGAACCGGAAGCCGCCATCTTGGATTTCAAAATGGCGTCAGACATCGATTTCCGGTCCCTAAATGTAACCCTGATTCTTAAGATACCCATATTGCAGATTATTTAACACTATTTTTCTGTTTTTATGTAACCGGAAGCCGCCACCTTGGATTTCAAAATGGCGTCAGACATTGATTTCCGGTTCTTACACGTCACTCCGATTCCAAAAATACCCATATTGTGGGGTATTTGACAGAATTTCCATGTTTTCCTGTAACCAGAAGCAACCATCTTGGATTTCAAAATGGCGTCGAATCGATTTCCGGTCCCTACACGTCACCCTGATTCCAAAAATACCCATATTGTGGGGTATTTGACAATATTTTTAAAAACCTCTTTTTACGAAGTAAATCCCAAATAACGAGTTTTCTTTTTACGAAGTAAATCCCAAATAACGAGGTTTTTTTTACGCACAAATTCGATTTAAGAACCCCCGTTTTGGTTCGTAAATGGAGGTTTCAGTGGATCTGAAATCAACAACTACATTTTCACATATAAACTTTTTTCTAAATCCAGCCGTTCTCTAGTTAATGCGAATTTAAAAAAATATATAATTTTCAATTTTCAACATTTAAGACATTAAGGGGGTATTCCCAATCTTTTGCCTTTTTTCGGCCTGTTTTTCAATTAATTTTTTTTTTTCAAGGAAAATGAATAGTAATGCGCCTAACTCTTTGGGATTCTTGTTTATTGAATATTAAAGTTAACAAATAAATTTTTTTCGACATAAAAAAGACATTATTGACGTCACAAAATGGCGGCAAACAGACCCCTGTTCGCCGCAAACGCCTGGACGGGCGAAGACTTTTCTCTGGAACGGCTTCATCTGAAACAGATTTCATGATGAAATTAATAATCTGCATAAGATTCTCTGGAGCTTCTCCCGTTGGCAGCAAAAAATCTTGCAAATTAACAAAATGGCGGCCATATGAAAAAACAGGCGATTTTTAGCCCGCTTTTTTGCAGCTTTAAGGTGCTTCAAACAATGTTAAATGTTAATATTTTTGGCTGAAAGTGGGAGAAGCTCCAAATAATTTAATAAGGAACAAAATGCGCAAAGATTCAAGTCAATATCTCTTATAGTTTCTGAGAAAAATCTTCGCCCGATAAAAAAATGTGGTTTCGAGAAAAACGCGTTTAAAGTTTTGACTTTAGTTAAAACCATTTGGGGGTTCTTACCATTAGTCAGCTATGCCTGGACACCGAATTCGCTGATCGGAAAACGGCTTGGGGGGATGAAAGTATATAGTCTAAAGTACAAAAAAACGTGAAAAAAAAATTTGATTTTTTGAAAAAAAAAAAGATCGGGAATACCCCCTTAAGAACGTCTGCATATCGACGTTTAATATTAAACCAAAAAATAATTTAAAAGCAAACTAATTAGCAAATCATTCACCTTAACCAAATTCTGATCGAAAATATCACGATTTTAGCTTATCTTTCGATTTGATTTCATGAGTGTGACTTGGAACAATAAACTGTCAAAGTATGAACTTTGTATGATATTGCTATCATTATATAACCACAGTGTGAATATTTCAAAATAAATTAAATATATCAAAATACATTTATTATGTATTTTATTCAAGGGGCAATACCCGCAAAATTAAACTCAACCTGAGCAAAGTTTTATGCATTTCAGGTTAAATCACTAAAAGTGAATCAACACACATAAGAAGCTTAAACAATTGAAATAAAACAATATTTTACTATCTTTGTATGACGCTCCATTAATGTGAATCAAATTAAAAATTAAAAGTATAATAGTTATTTAACTTATTTCTGAAATTCATAACGGATCGATTGCAATTAGCCGTGGCTATTTTTATTACTCAATTCCCGAAAGTGCCTCGCACTCACGATCCATCCAATCTGCCAGCACCCAGACGCCGAAAACATATTTGACTGTGCTTGTGCAAGTGAATTTACCCGTTTCCCATCAACTTCAATTAATTAATCTTTATTTTTACGATTGCAAATTCTGACCGTATACCCACCAACTCGCTGCTCTCGTTTTTACGTGGCTTGTTTCGTCCAACTCCAGTTGTTCATCAATTCGGAGAAATTCTCTTTCCGATACTTGCAGCGCAGCAAGCGATACGACCAAGGACGTGCTTATTAACTTTATTCCTTGCATTCGGAGCGCCGTCAGCTCCGTCGTCGTGGTTACAGTTTGCGATAAAATTTTATTGTCGTTGCTGCACAATTTCATTCCGAGGCTTGTTTACCTTTGGAATGGTTGGAATTGGTTGTGTCTGTGTAATTGTTGGGCTCCGTGTTCAGTGATAAACAACATCCATGTCAGAATCGTCAGAACTGGTGCCATCGTTTCCGTCCGAAATCCAAGCAACCATAATGATGATTAACCTTGCGAATTTGGCGAGCGCAGTTACAGATTTGTCCATTATGCTCCGGATTGGTTTACCAAACTTCGGGGTGGTCATAACGCGAGTGTGAACAGCAATAAAATTATCATTACTTTTGCGATTTTTACTGAATTGCTAATCATAAAGTATAATTTGGGCAATTTATTTCCGAGCGGTCGGCTAAAGCTCAAAAAGGGAGCAGCAGAAAAAAACGAAACGAAACGAGGTCAATCTTTTCATGTATGCAACATTGTGTTTGCATTTCGCTGGTGGACTTTGTTGCATTTCTGCAGCAACATGTTTATGATCGCTGGGAGAAATCCGTCCCTATATCCGCAGCCTGATTGATGTTTACGATGGAAGCGGTGATTGCCCTTAACATCGTGCAACTTCCGCGCAAGGCTATGGTTGTGAAATTCAGTGTCTTGAGGTTTAGTTGGGAAATATCCCTCGGTGCCAAAAACAAAAGGAACACCGACAAAGATGAAGATTTTGAACAAGGAAAATGGCTGTACAAATAAAATAAGGTATACTTAGGTTTGGAGATAAGTCTGATAAGTGGAGATGAGTTTGGAATCTTCAAGAACACGATCAGTGGCATACCGAGAAAGGTTCAGAGGACTTGAAAGTATGGTTTATGGACATTAACCCTCCGTTACTCGCACTGCTGTACTTTGTACAACACATATCAGTTTTCCATTGCCATTTTGTTGTTGAGCTACCAATCGATATGAAACCAACGTGTATTCCTTAAAAAAAAAACCTGAATTGAACAAAACATGCAAATTTTTTTTCCTTGATTTTGAATTCCGTCGATGTTGTTTTACGTACTGAGTTCCAATGATACCGACACCAGGGAGGCAGCTCCCACACCTCAACTCTACCTATCGACCCATCAACTCATGAACCGGGGACCAACGGCTTCACTTTCCTTCCGAAGGAGATTTTATGCCTCATAAAATTCCTGCGGCGCCAACTGGGATTTAACCCAGACCTTTTAGGTTAGAGGCAATCACGCTAACTACTACACCACCGGCGCCACTAAGCTAAATTTTGATTGCAGTTAACTCACAAGCAATGCGGATAATAGGGAAAATGTAAATGGAAACCACGTAAACAGTGTTCATACTACGCACGTGGGATTTTACTTAATTGGTTACTGCATGAAATATCTCGAGATCCTCACGAAATAGCAATTTACTGTCTTGGGCAAAGTTGTTCAGGAGGGCTCAGATTCTTTGTTTGACCGTTCAACTGGCAGCAGTACCAGCGCTGGCTGGACACAGCAATCGACTACGACGTCCTACCGGAGTCGTTCGAATAAGTCGATCGGTGTCTGCAAACCATAGAAGAGGCGATATCCCGTTCCAGGGAGCAACACGTACCAGCATCCAGACTGGTGAGTCATACTCTGAACCTTGACAGCCCAACCAAAGACCTTATCAGGCTCCGTAACACCATTCGTAGGCAGTTCCAGCGTTCTGGGCTGCCCCATTTGAAGACCAATGTCAATAGGCTAACCAAAATTATCCAGACCAGGATGGTGGAACTCAGAAATAACGATTTTGCCAACAAGATTCGCTCTCTCCCAGATTGTGCAAAACCATTTTGGAAGATGACCTAACTTTTGAAAAGTATGTCGAGACCGATCCCTCCACTTTCCTCTGTTGACCAGAACTTGAACCCATTTCTTCTCATAACCCCAGTTGGAAAGGCCAATGCTCTTGGCCAACATTTTATGATTTCACATAATCTTGGTTAAACCATGGTGAGCCCCCATGGGCCTGCCATACTCGAGGCAATGTCTAGAGTCACTGACACCCCAGTAGTAGTGCATGATGATAGTAGAATATTGGCGGATGAGGTGATAGCAGCTATTCGAAGCACTAAAAACATGAAGGCCGCGGTTAAGGATGGAGTGGTCAACCTCGAGTTGAAAAACTTGAGTATTGACTTCTTCAACCATCTTACCATTATCTTCAACAAATGTTTGGAGCTTGGCTACTTCCCTACATGCTGGAAGTTAGCCAAAGTGATTCCAATACACAAGCCTGGCAAAGATCCTACCAGTGCCAAAAGCTATCGCCCCATCAGCCTCATTGTCATCCATCTCGAAGCTATTCGAAAAGTTGATACTCAGCCGTCTGCTGGTGTTTTCAAATGATAATAACATCTTTCTCAAAGAGCAATTCGCGTTTAGGAAAGGCCACTCTTCCATCCACCATTTCGCACGGGTTACTAACATCATCAAGCGGAATAAGTCCGTTTCCAACACATCTGCCATGGCATTGTTGGACGTCGAGAAGGCGTTCGACAATGTACAAGCTGCATCGATACAATTTCCCGATCTTCCTTGTCAAGATCATCAAAATCTACTTGTCGGGCAGATCATTCCAGGTCTACTTGAACAATGTCCTCTCTGATACGTTCAACGTTGATGCTGGGGTCCCTCAGGGCAGACGTTCCTCCCCTGGCGGGTGGTGGTATCCAATGTTCGCAGATGACACCTCCATCATCTATAAGGGTCGAGTGATCCGTGCTCTGGCGTGTAAACTACAATCAGGCTTAGATGTTCTGTCCGACTATTTCAAGAGCTGGAAGATTTGTATCAATGCAGCTAAAACACAAACCATTGCGGCAAAAATGAAGCTTCCCCCACTGGTGGTGAAGAAAGTGCTACCCAACACCCTCATTGGCGGTTTCACATCGCTGGGCGTCGTATCAAGGTCATGCTCCGTGCGAAAGCGGAGTAGGAAGTGGCTGTGAAACACCTGAAAGATTCCAAGGCGAAATTTTTCACACATGAAATCCCCGGTGAGAAGCCCTTCAAGGTAGTCATCATGCGCCTATCAAACTTCAACCCCAAGATGAGCGAAGTGGAAATCAAGGACTGGTACAAGCTGGCCTTAATCGCTGTCTTCCGAATGACGAGAAGAGACGAAAACTTGAAGACGTACCCGGATTGCCTTTTCCTGGTGAACTTCCAGAAAGGGACGGTGACGCTAAATGCACTGCAAGCCATCCGCTCAATCTTCTCCATCATCGTACGATAGAAGCCATACCGTGATGGCCATCGTGACATAACGCGAGGACTTCAAAGGCATCCAAAAGCATGCGGCAACCATTAATCAACCAGGACGCAAGAAGGACAAAACCCCGACATTCGGGACGGAGGATTTACCGCCTCGTCGTGCTCCTCGGCAAAGGCAAGCGAATTCGAGGGTGAATCCCACTCCCCCTCAAAAAACGTCTGGATCTTTTGCTGGACAAAGCTCTCCATCCCCCTTGGATTCTGGAGACAATCAACAGCGCAAAACAACAACCCCGATCTGTTCTCAACGAATGAACTGATGGAAATCTTCGTCAACATGACCGGTGCTCTTCATAAGTGCCGCAATAAGCCCGAACAGATGCAAGTCATCGGTAAATTCATCATCCAGTATGGCGTCTAAACCGCCAACTATCATCACCTGGAATGCTTGCTCTGTAAGAGCAAAAAAGATTGAGCTTGCCGACTTTCTCCGCAAGCACAGCATCGACGTGGGCCTTCTAACCGAGACCCACCTCAAGTCCGGCGACAACATTATCCGGCTTGATCGCACCAGCACCAGGGGGGTGGTGTTGCGGTCGTCGTCAAGAAAAGATTGAAGTTCTACAACCTGCCTTACATCCAATTATCGAGGCTCTTAGTGTAGAGGTCGAATCACCAACTGGAAATGTTCGGTTTATCGCTGTTTACTGCCCTCGGCAGTGTGCCGCCAACAACGGATTAGCAAGCAAATTCAAGGACGACCTGACCGCCATCATTCGTTCTAGTTGCCGATTCATCGTTGGGGGTGACCTGAATGCCCGTCATGAAGCATGGCGGAACTATCGGACTATCCAAGCCGGAGGTGCACAACGATCTCAGTTCCGACCACCAACTGGTGGTGGCTGAAGTCGGCATCAACGTGGCTCCAGCTGCAAGCCAGCGTAAAGACTACCACCACATCAACTGGGTGCAGTGTGGACGTGTGGTTGGCAGAGGCATCGACGAAAATCCCCCGCTTGGCACCGTAGATTACATCGACCGGGCGTTGGAAGGACTCCAACAAGCCATATCCGTGGCTGCCGAGGCATGTGTTCGACAAGTTCCTGTGAGGGGTAAGTTTGTTGCTATTGATTCCCACACCCAATTACTGATCCAGTTTCAGAGGTTTTTCCGATCTGAAATGGCCGATCTGAACAGGCATATTGCTTCCAGAATGGACTCACTCCGAAATGAAAATTTCGGGTGTGTTATCCAGAATCTGGTCATTCTGGAAGGTAACCAAAGTCCTGAAAACTCATCCCATACCCGTTCCACTTCTCAGAGACGAAAATTATGACGATCGGCTTTTAATCACCTCCACAGGAGAAAGCAAATGCGGTCGGCGAGCATGTCGCTTCATCGCATTTGCTTGGCTCGACTATCCAAAGTCCGCTCGATTATCAGGTTGCTCAATGCGTTCAAAACCTAGATGCCTCCCCTTGTGGCGTTCCTCATTCTCAATCGTTTGCTATTGTTTGTCGAGGAAAACAACGTTCTCCTTCCAGAACAGTTTCAGTTCAGGAAGGGACACTAACAAAACTG
The DNA here is from genome assembly GCF_037179485.1 of Ochlerotatus camptorhynchus. Lineage (NCBI taxonomy): Eukaryota > Metazoa > Arthropoda > Insecta > Diptera > Culicidae > Ochlerotatus > Ochlerotatus camptorhynchus. The sequence goes on from NW_027041092.1 coordinate 27,859, forward strand.
TAACCAAGTCCAATTCGTGGCCTTGCTAGACGTTGAAAAGGCGTTTGACAATGTTTGGCATGATGGACTTGTGTACAAGCTTTGTAACTTCAACTTCCAATTGCATCTGCATCTCTCCATCGGCAACCGCCCAAACATAAACCGGCTCCATCTTGTACTGTAATCATGGATGGCACAAGGGTTGAGTGGTCTGCCGAAGTTACATACCTTGGAATGGTATTCGATGAGAAGGTACTGTTCCGCTCGCACATAGAAAAGACGTTAGTTAACAGTTCAAGCTTAGTTAGGTGTTTGTATTCGCTGATTTGTCACAATCAAATCATAGCACCTGCAATTTTCTACGCTGTACCAGTGTAGGATTCAAGTGCTCAAACTCACAGGAACAAAGTCCAGGTGGCACAAAACCGAGTGCTTAGGATGATCCCCGATCGTCCTTTCGACACTAGAATAACAAATTTACACGGAGAGGCAGGCATTTGCAGCGATTTCGGTCTTCAATCGCTCCAGTAATGCACAGTAATACTCGCTGTTGATGGTTTTTTTTTTCCTTTTTCGAGATAGTCCTGAAGAGTATGCCATGACAATCCCAGAAAACCGACACCATAGCCTTTCCGACCCATCGAGCCTCCCTCGGCCGCTTTGGAGCACTCGTACCGGCTTCAGTCCATTGCCGGGCACTCATTCTGTTCTCTGGAGTGTAATAGTGGATCCAGGTTTCATCAACAGTTACCAATCGACGCCAAAAGTCCACCCGATCCCGCATCAGCAAGTCCAAACACTCTTTCGAAGTGCCCTCGTGTTCGTATTTTTGGTCAGGAGTGAGCTTGCACGGCACCCAGCGGCAGGATAACTTTTTCAAACTGTCAAAAAAAAAACTAAAGACAGTATCGCACTAAAATTTGGCCTGTCTGCCTAAATATGAACGGAATACAAGGCACCATAACCTTTTCTGCAATAGCAGCGCATTCTGGTGGTGAAGAAGAATACTTTACACCCCACCTAGTATATTCGCTCTCTTATTTGTGGAGAGTCGATCGCATGATGTCGGGGATAAGCAGGAAAACCAGTGAACCGGAAAATCGGGAAAAAGCCGAGCATTAAAAGTCACTGGGTAAAACCTGTGAGTTTATATGACAAATTGGGGTAAAAATATCAACTGTTATTGTTATTGTTTTTCTAGAAAACAAAAAGATTTTGGGCCTAGGAGAAATCATAAGGCGCTACAGGATGGGTCACTGAACTTCAAGGCACCTCAATTCTCGTCAGGTAAATCGAGCGAACTTTTTAAAGGTTCTGATAAATCCAAGGAAGTCTAGAGAACATTGTTAAAGTTCTGAGATCTTAAGGGTAGTTCAAATTATTTCAAAGAAGTACAAACAATTTCAGAAAAGTCTGGACTTTCAGGGAAGTGTAAAGATCTTGAAAAATAAGTCGTTATGTTAAAACAAATTTATTACAGTTTTATCATCGCCAACGTTTTGATGCCGGAGTTGGGATCTTCATCAGGGTTAAAGGCTGACTAAAAGCAAATTGGTAAGCACAAAAAAATCTGTAATTCACGATTCAATAAGTTTAAAAAGTCCATTAATGGTTGCTTTACAGTACTTTCATTAAAACTTCAAAGTTACAGCATTAGATGGTTACATTTCTCCAGTGCTAACGAAATCTCGAACCTTCTTCTTGATGCAGCCCATCAGCGCCCGCACAGTGGAAACGGACACGGAATCAGCGAATTTCTTCCATTTTACCCGCATTTGCTCGATGTCCGCTTCGTCGAAGTCGCTGCTTTGAAATTGCCCATTTTTTTTTTTTTTAGATTGGTCGAAATTCCGGAAATTTGGAGGACCTTGGAGTAGTGGCAGCTGGCCAAATCGGGCGTAAATATGACTTTGCCCCAATGCTTTCGGATGAAAGGTAATACACGCTTTTTCAGGCATTCTTCGATGTAAACTTGGGATGTCATCGTCGAGGATGTGACGAATGGTTCTCAGGCCACAACTGCAAATCATGGCCTTCTTCGCGAACTTTCGGTGAATACACCACAAATACGAACTTTAATCTTCCCGGCACATCCCCACGTTCAGTCGCGATGTAAAACTTTTGACCGGGAAGCTGCTTAAAATCGAGTTTGACGTATGTTTCGTTGTCGATCAAAGTGCAGTCCTTGCACGGAAAAACGAGTTTATGCATTGATGACTATTTTTTTAACCACTTTTGGGAGCTTGTTCGAGCTGTCATAGAGTGGTTGAAATTTATAGCAAAAAAGTGTATTGAATTTAGACATTTTCAGAGAAAACCATTTTTCAACAAAAGTGTTTAAATTTTATTCACTGGTGGCTGAAAAAAAACTTGGGGACAATTATTTTCCGAAAAGCAGCGGCCATCATTAGCTAGTGAGCTGCAGATTCAGCTGCTACAAGCGTTGTCCGGTACGGTTGGACATGCCAACTGGAATATTCTGTCGCCGTGTGGGATCAGGCCAAAGAGATGGCCGGTGCTAATAGTAAGTATATCTACACAGCAAAAAAAAAATTACTATCGATCAACGTAATTCAAGCTGATGTATGAAATAATGATGTAATAGCAAAAATCAGATACAATATTACATCAATGGATGTAATTTTGTTCGCAAAATCGGTATACATTGTACAACGTCATATTACACCACCAGCGGAATTACCTCTGTGCAGCTGTTTGGATGAGATTTTGTAACTTTTGATCCCCATTACAGAGGGCTTCAATCGGCAGCACGACGATCCGAATCTACTCTCATTATTTTGTAACTTTTGATCTCCATTACAGGGCTGCCAGCGGCACCACGACGATTCGGATCGAGTTCGTCGGGCAACGCAACGGAATGGTTGCCGAGCACGACACGGGAAGGTCGACGAAGGAATCGTGAAAAGAAACATCCGAGTTCCACCTGGACGGACGGGATGTCGAGCGATGACAAAATGGCCGACATTGTAGTGTCTTGAAAACTTGAGTTAAATGGTGTGATCTTGCTCTGCCCAGATGTACCTTCTTATTGTTTTTATTGTACAAGAAATAAATATTACTTTTTGTTGATTTTTATTTGAATGTAATTGTTTGTATAATATGTTGAAAATACACGAAACCAACCATTTAAAATCGTTCCGGTGTATAAAATTTAACCACTTTTGAGAAAATCGCCTTTACTCATTAATGATTAAAATTTAATCACTTTCGAGAAAAACGCGTTTATTCATCCGATGAGTAAACAGCGTTTATTCATTTTATGAATATGTGCGGGTTTTCTCGAAACTGTTTAAAATTTAAACATTAATGCATACTTTTGACGTAGGACTACGTCTGTGATTTCTATATGGGGGTACACTTTGTGAAAACCGAAAATGGAACATGTAACGTAAATTCCCAAACAGGGACGCAGCGACAGAGCGCCAATCGAACACACGACACATTTTTGCTTTGACTTCGTTCACATTCTGATTTCGACCAAGTTCCCTTCGCCGATTTCAGCTGTGAACGATTGCAAAAACAGCAAACTGATCGCAGTCACTTTGGTGCTTTGTGCTGCTTCTAACTTGGGTAGTAAAAAATAAAGTAGGGGTTATTTTCCAAGAGTCGAAGTGACTTTTTTCACTAGTGAAGTGAGAAAAGACACGTCGTGGTGACGTTACTCTCCATTTGATTTCCACAGAGAGTCACGTCACCACGACGTGACTTCTCTCACTTCACTAGTGACAAAAGTCACATCGATTCTCGCTATCGCTCATTCTGGAATTTCAATATGCAGGAATATGGGAAAATCGGCTTCTATGCAGCAGCTGTGGCATGCACAGCGCAAACAACCAAAACAAGCTAGAATGAAACATTGAAACGTCCGTCGCTGCTGTCAGAGATGCCAGATTCACAGACATGTCTGTGAATTCACAGACTTTTATTTTTTTCACAGACTTTTTTTTCGTTACAGACATTTACAGACTTTTTAGTTTTTTCACAGATATTTACAGACTTTTGAAATGAAGGGAAAAATTTAAAATTTAGTTACCTTTTTATTAATAGCTTTGAACGTATACGCGTAAATGGATGCATTCCCAACTCCAATTAGGTTTAATTCGTTAAAAGCAGGTCTGTTTAGCTTGAACATGACTTTTACTGACATTTCAAATTTCACATCTATTTCATGACCCCCCCGTCACACGCAAAACTTCTGCTAATTTAATAATTTTATACATTTCTGAAATTCAAAAACATTTTTCGCAGACTTCTGAAAAAAAAATCTGGCATCTCTGCTGCTGTACATGTTAATGCATAAAACGTACAAGATCACGCAATTAATCATATGATTTGAGTAGTAGCTATACTGAAGATTCGAGAGATGTCACCCCTTCATTGGTAGGAAAATCATTTTTGCAGTATGGAGGATATCAGAAAATCCACGATTTGTGACTAAACATGCTTTCACAGATGAAAATAAATCAACGAGTGTTTACCTTATCACCATAGTAATGTACTCGTGCAATTTTTGTGCATCTAATACTGCTCATAAAGACGATAATGAATAAAAACTGAAAATTTTCATGCATTTCCAAATGGTTTCCTACCATTCCCATACATCCGAAAGTGACTGGCCCTCTGGATGTGGATGATGGTAAAAACATGCATAACAAAACAGGACGACATACGATCCCTTTTCAAGCCTTGTCTGCAACTGTACGCGCGCGCTAGATAACAGTTTCTTTTATACTCGCAGAATAGCCAATGAAGCCCCTCCCTCTTAGAATATTTTGCGTCTTACTTCATTATGTTGTTACTTCCCTGTAGCTATCAGATGTGCGCACGCACAGTATAAATTCAGTAGGCAAAGGGAAATCGATATCAGTTCTGATTACGCTCTCGCTGTGTGTGATCGTGGAATAGCTGGATATTTTTGAGAAAATCAAACTGTGCCATGTCGCAATACGATTCTGCGCTGTACATGCGCAATCTTCGAAAGCGATTGAGGGGGCAAGGAGCAGAGGACATCCCGAAGCGACCCAAAACTGCTGCCGAACGAGTTCGCTGTTTTCGGGCCAAAAACAAAACAACTGTATCTAATGCGTCATCAACTATCGCTTGGGACGCTGGCGAAGGGTCTTCAACTCGAGGTAGGAAATCTTGATTATTTATTAGCCGCCGTAACAAATATGTATTTATGGTAGCAAAGTTCTACTTCTGTTACCGTTCAATACCATTCCGATTTGGAGAATCTGGCAAATGTCTTCTTACAATTTAATTTATAAACATCGACGTTGGCATCATATCAACCTTTTATTTGTTGAATGTATTGCGATCATTATAGTAACCCTTTCACGAATGAACTTTTAAGCTGTTAGTAATCGCTGTTTTTGATGAACCCTCTCTTGCACTTGAAAAGTAACGTTTCTGTGTGATTTAAACATTGTTTTAAATGTTCGATGCAATCAAGCTTTAGTTATTTACTGTTCTCAATATTGATAAACAAAAGAAAGTATGGATTTTAATTTCTAGAATTGATCAGCGAACCTATAAATTACTTGAGAACAATATTCGATTATGTGATTATATCAGATACGATTCTATACTATTTCCTGGAAATCATTGCACGGATATCTCGCTTCCCGGGTAGTTGATTCGGATGATAACCCTATTGTAAGATTGTCATTTCACGGAACGACGCATTTAGTTCTCAGCATTATTCTGACATTAGGTCGACATTGGTTCTTAATTAAACTTTGATGTGAAAATGATGTCAGCCCAACGTCTAAATGGAATATACTGTAAACCGTTTATTTTTCTTCAACCCAGCATTACCCCACCTTCAACTTGACGTAATCTGATATCAGCCCTAACTAAATCCGACATAAACCTGACAATAGCATAACTATAACATTTATCCAACATTGGTTTTGAATGATCTTTTTCCCAGTTTCATGCCGTCTACATTTCATGTTTTTGGTAAAAGAATGTTCAGGAAACCGGGTTATTCCGAGAAAAGACATTCCGGGAAATGTCAAAATCACAGCTCCGACAATAAAATTTCTTGTTATGAACTGGGGGGGGGGAGGTGATGGCCAATCAGCCTACTGCTCATTCTTGTATGAAATTGGTTCCAAACGTAAACAAGCCCTGTAGGTTTCATATGGCTTGTTTACGTTCGGAACCAGTTATGCGAGGTAGGCGACGATTGTTCGTATATGACAGCCACCTCCCCCCCTTGGTTATGAAGCATTATCAACAGAAGGGATGTTATTTACAGTGAAGTTCAATATTCTGGAGTGATTTTTCAATAGGTCGCAAGTATCACTTTGCCTCAGCTGAGAAAATCCAATTATTTTATTTCGATTTTTCATGGATTCTGCTGCATTTTACTAATAATTCATAATGCATAGTTATTGAGAAATGATCGATTTATATATTCGATACATATTGAAAAGGTTCATTTAAAAATTTTATCCAGCCACTTATAAGAAGCTTTTCATAAACTACGCAGACAGTGTATGGGGGGGTTTGGCAATTGTTCACGGTTCATACAAATTTTAAGAATTGTGTATGGACAATTGTCTACGCATGGGGAGGGGGGTCAAGAATACCAAAAACTGTCTACGTAGTTAATGAACAGCCCCTAAGGGAATTGGAAAAGAAGATAGATTAGTTATCGATCTGCCATCGTCCAAAGCACTGAATTCTCATCAAGTGAATGAGCGAAAATGATTTGTTTAATGATGTTGAAAAGTTTTTTTGTACAAACAAATGGGTCACCAAATGAAATTTATCTGTATTTATCTGTCAAATCTGTCAATAGGTGCAGTGTGATTAATTATGTTCTTGATACTTCATAATCTATATGCTGTGCTCCGTGGTCGAGTTATCTAACAGCGCAAAGCGTTTTGGATAAAACCGGTGACAATAGTTATTTTTCGATCAGTGGTGACACGAGTCATGGAGTTTGACTTTTTTTCCTTAACATTTGATACTTTTCGCAATGACCATTGTGTCGACACACTCAAACGAACTGGCAAGCGGCAAAAATGTCATTGCTTCTTAACTGAAGCAATGAAATTGGGTTGTTAGCGGAATGATTTAAATAAAACAGCAAGTAAAGGTTATCTTCCCTTTAATTCCACTTAATTAATTTTGGTATCCATGACAGATACGTATTTCGACTACAATGTGCAGTTTTCATCAGTGTCGATTCCACTTAAAATCAAATGGAAGATAACCTTTACTTACTGTTTTATTTCTAAACTGTTTTCTGCCAGCGACAGAACATTTTTGCACAAAGAAGCAGACAAGACCGGCTGCGGGCGCGACATAAATTTATGTCAAGTAGAATGTTGCTGATTTCTTGCTGCATTTATTTGATGTTTATTGAATGGAATTAAAAGATGAGAATGAATACTAACCACTCATAAGCATAGATGTTAAAATTAGCGTAAATAAGGGAGTTGGTTATTTACTGTCACATGCAAGCTTGCAGCTAAAATGTCATTACAATAAACTGCACAGCAAAAAATTAATTTTGATATCACATGGATGCACTTCAATCGTTTCAAAAATATGGTGTAATAATACTTGCCAAAAAGGGCAAAATTATCATTAATACAGTACATGAACTGACATTACGCTGCTTTTACTGCATTTGTTTATTTTTGTGGCCATAAAAATTACATGAGATTTTCGACATGATTGAAGCGTATCCTAATGGATTTAATATTAAAATTTATTTTTTGCTGTGTGTTTGGAAAAAATAGGCTGCGACATTTGATTTATTCTCTATCTCCGTGGTTTGCAATGTAGTTATACACGACCGCCCGAGGGGCACGCACTAGACTATCAATACTACGCAGCCTGCTGACAAAATATTTAAAATCTTGCCATTACTGCATTCATTACTTTAAATACACTCTTAATTTCCATAAATACCAGCAGAATTTTAAATTTAAATTATTTTCAATACATTTAAATTATTTTTAATTACATTCATTATCATTAATTATTTGTTGATTACTTTCAATACCGCTAAAAGTATTTAAATTCAAATTATTACTGTCATCAAAGTATTTAAATTACTGCGATGTATTTTAAATATCACGCACTCATACCTGGAAGTGCGCGCCCCTCGCGACCGCCCATGTGCTGGTTGTACAACATTATATTTACACTATGAGCAATATATTCGAAATAGAATATGCATTTTCACAGAATATTTTATCAACTTCAAATATGAAGAGCTTTTGAGTGTGTTGATTTATTTCCTTTTAATTCCGTTATTAATTGCTTATCTTTTGACAGATACGCGTATTTCGTCTACTACTTGCAGACTTCATCAGTGCCAAGTGATCAACACCACTTCACTTGGCACCAGTGTGGTCAGTTCTACGGATTTATCCGTAGATCTACGGATTTTTAGGTTTCCTACGGATCTACGGACCGACCATAACATTCTACGGATTTTCCAGATATCTACGGATTTTTTTAATAGCGCCGTAGTAATTCTACGGATTCTCAAAATTTTAGCTCACCCCCCGCTCACCACTTTCATTTTTTTTTTTACTTTTTGAATGGCGGTTTTTGGGAAATGGTCATAAAATTTAGCAAGAATTAACGCAAAGGAAACAAATTTACTTATCTACTGATTGTACTCGATGAAAAGTTAACAACACTACTTGGCACTGATGAAGTCTGCAAGAAGTAGACGAAATACTAAATATCTGTCAAAACATAAGCAATTAATAACGGAATTAAAAGGAAATAAATCAACACACTCAAAAGCTCTTCATAAAGGGATTCCGTTAAGAGGTTCGACAAAATTAATATATTGAACTTCAAATAGTTGGATTTGTAATTTCAAATGGTTTTATTTGTACTTAAAACCATTTGAGGGTTTAGGACAAAGGAATGTTGCTTTTTCAAATGTGTGTTTTAGTGTTTCCTCCGCCGCGTTCTGTTGTTGAAGAAACAAACAGAGTGCAAGGCATCGTCGATGAACCAGGTGACAATTGTTTTATTCTGCCGACTTTGTTTAACAATGAAGCTGCTTTCGCCGGTGATGCTGTAGTCATGGAACATTTCCCCGATACGGTCATTATCTCTCCATCGCTTTCCGGTTTCGAAATACAAGCCGATATTGCCACGCCGTTGGAGACTATGGAAATCGATACATCGTTTCCTGAGCATTCAAGTCAGGGTGAGTAAAACCTTAAACTTCATAGATTTTTGACGAAAAGTAATCTCAAGTGCATTCGTTACGTAATTGAGGCGAAAATGTCAACGTGCATACAAAATAATTATGTTATTGTTATTATTCCTTTTTAGAGTCTATTTTACCACCAAATTTTGATCGCGCTAATCGTGAGTTCACGAAGCGGTTCATCGATAACGTGTTCGGTGCTGTATGCGACATATGCGACAGACTATGGTTTACCAATGATTTGAAACCATTGACAGAAGTGGGTGCGGCTGCGTTGGTTGACAGTGGATCTTTTCAATCCGTTGAAGGATTTTTGGCTTGCCAGACTTGCCAAAGCAATCTGAAGCGAGGAAAAGTTCCGGCTTTCGCAAAATCGAACGGTTTCGCATTTCCAGACAAGCCATCTGGACTGCCACCACTTGATGTCGTCACGGAACGGTTGGTATCCCCTCGGTTGCCATTCATGCAAATCCGCCGATTGCGATTTGCAGCAGGTAAAATGAAATTGCAATGCTTGATGACTTATAATTTATCAACTATGTTTTCAATTACAGGCAGCTATTCTATTATCGGGCAAGTGATCAATTGTCCCGTGGATGTTGCACAAATGGTACACTCTCTTCCCCGTCAGCTCGATGATGATCAGGCCTTCAACGTGTTCATCAAAAAGCACGTAATTCATAAGTCATCGTACTTGTCCGGCTTTATAAAGAAAACTACGGTTAAAGCGTGGCTTTCTTATTTGATTACGACACCACTGTATCGCCACTACGGGATCACAATTGATCAGATCGCCATAGATGATCTTGAAACCCCTGCAGTGGATCCTCAAATTGAGCTGGAAACCATTGCCGTGGATAACGAGACCGAATTGCTGCTCGGGCAACAGGAAACGCTCCTTTGGAATGAGGACAAATGCCTGGAGATCGCTCCCGCGCAAAACAGGGTTCCTCTGTCATTGATTTACGACGAGCACGGTGAAGAGCTAGCTTTTCCTGCCATATATTTCGGCCATCCACGGAAATTCAAGCCAGGTGTTCGGGTGACATATTTCATGATGGCATCCAGTGAAACTCGTCGCCGAGACAGGCGTGGGGCCAAACCACAACATTTGTTGTATATGGCAATGAAAGTTCTTCGCCTTAGAGTTTCCGAAGGCTTGCAATGCACTTTTAAGTGCATGGGGACCGCGAATATTACACGTGCCAACCTTAAGGACCGCGAATTCATGGAGCAGTGCATTGATCGAAATCTATCCTTCCTCAAGTCAATACCGAATTCAGTACAGTATTGGCAACAAAGGAAGAGAGATTTGTTCGCCATGATGCGACAATTGGGAAAGCCTACGATGTTCCTCACACTCAGTGCAAATGAGATGAAGTGGCCCCATTTGTTGAAGCTCCTACATCGATTGTCAGAGGGACACAATGGCAATGACTTAACAGATCCTATCCAGGAATTGACTGCATTACAAAGAGCAACTCTGGTCAATGACGATCCAGTCACGTGCTGTGTGTACTTCAACAAGCTGGTTGACACTATCATGCTCCTGCTGATGTCGCGGCACTACAGTCCATTCGGAAAGCACTATGTGGCCGATTATTTCAAGCGGATTGAATTTCAGCACCGTGGAAGTCCTCACGCGCACATCTTGCTATGGCTGAACAAGGATCCCCGGGAAGCAATCAGTGAAAATATGCCAAAAACCGTACAGCTGATTAAAGATCTCTGTTCCGTTAGCGTCAGAGATTTGCCGAATACTTACGGGTATCAAGTAAGATCAATGTTATTATGTATTTAATATTAGTTTAAAATTATCTATTTATTAAACCTTTTATTATTATAGGTCCATAAGCATACTTTCACATGTTTCAAGCGGAACGAAAACCACTGTCGGTTCAATATTCCGTACTGGCCGATGGATCGGACACTAGTTTTGCTTCCGATTGCGTCCGATGATAGCCGCAGGGATCGGCTCACCCGGAAAGCCAAGATAATGCGAGAGGCTCTGGAAACGAAAACATATGATACATTGGAAGCATTTCTTAGCGATTGTAATTGCACTCCTGATTGTTATCTAGCCGTCATTGGAGTATCAATTCGCCGTCCAACAGTCCTGTTCAAGCGATCCATGAATGAACTATGGACAAACCCATTCAACCCGTGGATAGCAAGCCACCTCGGCTCGAACATGGACTTGCAATTCATCCTGGACGAGTACACCTGCGCTGCGTACGTGGTTGAATACGTAAATAAGACCAACCGTGGAGTGAGCTGTCTCCAGCGGGATCTCATCAAGCTGCAAGAAGAGTTCCCTGATCAAGACTTCACCGCTCTCTTGAAGAAGGTCAGCATCAAGATGCTGAATTCTGTGGAGATGTCTGCTCAAGAAGCATCGTGGTATTTGTTACGTCAGCCGATGTCGGAAGCAAGCCGAGCGACGCAGTTCATTCCAACGATGTGGCCGCACGAGCGAATTAAGTCCAGAAAACGAAATCAGCGAATGGACGACGAAAGCATCAGTGACGATTCGACTTATGTATGGACTTTGAATATCATACAGAAGTATGAAGCTCGTAACGACCTGGAAGATCTGTGTCTAGCCGATTTCGCAGCCCTCTACCAGCAGCAACGCAGCAGCAACTCTTACAGGGCTCGGAAATTTCACCGAGTGTTGCAATGGTGTAGCTATGACATGTCGAAGCTTTCGGACTACAAGCGTGAAATGGTACTCCTCTTCGTCCCGTTTCGCAATGAGCTGTGTGATATTCTCGACCAAAACAAGTTCCTGCAGCTATACGATCAGCACGAACAGGCAATCCTTGCGAAACGTAAAGAGTACGACTGTGATCTGAACCTGGAGCAGATAATCGATGAGTACCTGAGGGTAAGCGTTGAGGAAACTCCAGATGCACAGGAGGCGGTAGCAACAGAAAAGGGTGATGAATGTACCAGAGCCATCGTGATGGAACCCAACGATGATGACATCCGCTTACTACCCACGAACGCTCTATCTGCCGTCATAAAACAGCGGACGACCGTTATGAGCAAGCAGGATTACTGTGCTCTGGTTCGCAAAACGAATGCTGAACAGAGAGCTCTTGTACTGCAAGTAATCGACAACCTGCATTGTTTTGATGACAGCAGAAAACCTCTCCAGTTGTTCTTTACCGGGCCGGCTGGATGCGGTAAAACGTTTACGCTCCATGTCCTGATGGAGACATATAATCGCTTTAGCCAGCAACATAATGCACTTAATAACGCCTATGTCGCCTGCGCATCGACAGGAAAGGCTGCCGTGGCTATCGGGGGAACAACTGTCCATTCGGCGTTCCACATAACCATGGATCGAAGACACCATGGGCAACTCCGGTTCGAACTCCTGCAGCTGTATCGACAATCGTTTGCCAACATCAAGCTAATAATAATCGATGAAATTAGCATGATCGGAGCAAACATTTTCAATACAATCCACACGCGGCTTCAAAGCATCACCGGTGATTACGATCTTCCGTTCGGCGGAAAAGACGTAATCATGTGTGGCGATTTCCGACAGCTTCCTCCGGTGAATGCGAGACCCGCTTTTAAGTCCGCGAACAACTCCATCGGTGGTGTAGCACTATGGCAAACGCTGGATTACTTCCCTTTGCGCCAAGTGATGCGACAAACCGATGTTGAGTTTTCCTCCATTCTAACAAAGATCGGAAATGGTGAGCGGTTGTCGGATTGTGAGACCAAGCTGGTAGAAAGCAGGTTCCGGACAGTCGAATGGTGCATGGAGAATGTTCCGAACGCAATACGATTATACCATCGCAATAACGCTGTTGAAGCGTATAATCATGGTGCCTTGAGCAACCGTGATGGATGGGATTGCACTGCCGAGGATGTAATCAGCGGATACCAAGACGCTGCTCAGCTAACCAGTGCTCGTACCAAACTACACAAAATGAGTGTCGCTGAAACAGGTTGTCTTCCATACCTTCTACGATTGGTTGTTGGAATGTCATACATGATAACGACCAACGTAGAAGTAGAGGACGGTCTCGTCAATGGAGCAATCGGCGAACTCAGGTACATTGAGCACACCGATGATGGCCCCCAGCAGTCTGCGTGTCGCTTGTGGTTCAAATTTGATAACGACGCTGTTGGTGCGAAACTTCGGGTGAAATCCAGGCCGCTTGTATTTTCAAAACCTGGCGTACTGCAACAAGACTGGACACCGATCTACAAGCGATCGGTCAACGTCAAGCTAAGCAGTGTAATCAAATGCAAGCGAATACAATTTCCCATCGTTAGTGCCTGTGCGTTGACAATTCACAAGTCACAAGGAGCTACTTTCGCGGAAATTGTTATCGATTATGACAAGAGCCAGGAGCAGCAGTTGGTATACGTCGCCATGTCACGTGTGAGTTCAGTGCAGGGGCTCTACATGACAAACTCCGCCAATTCATTCGTGTTTCATCACGGTAAGGGCAGCAACACCCCCAAGATGAAGGAACTCCGTGACGAGATGCAACGGTTAGAAAACCACAAATTGTTGACGCTCAGTGACGAGTTGATCGCGTTCTTCGATAACGCTGATCACTCTGTTATACTGATGACCCTGAACATCCAGAGCCTGAATGCGCATTCCAAGGACCTGTCGACTGACCATGTCATGACCAGAGCCGATTTCTTGGCGCTGAGTGAGACTTGGATGGACGACAATGAGTCTTCGGAAATATCAGGTAAATGAATTCTTTCAATTGTTTGACTTTATATAATTCTGCTTATTTTTTCTAGGTTACATATGCATAGCGAAATTCAAGCGAGAAAATGTGAGGGCAGGAGGCGTGGCCATTTACGAGAAGGCATCAATTTCACCAGTATCAACGTCGCACACGATTGTTCAGCTGGGTGAACGACATGATCCCATTTTCGTTGAAGCCGCAAACTATGGAGATATTTGCGCTGCGGAAATTCAAGTTGATGGGTGCAAAATGGTACTATTCAGCGTGTACGTTTCACCGAACACACCGATCAAGCTCGCCAAAGCGTTCATGGCTAGAAGCCTGACCCTCTACAAACATTTTCCAACTCCAATCATTGTAGCTGGGGACTTCAATATCGACGTCTCTAAGGCGGAGAACATCGAATTCATCGAGTTCATGGCAAACCTGTTGGATTTGAACTTGGTCTCGGATTCCCAGCAATCAACCACGTTGAAGGGCTCGTGTATAGATATGGTGTTTGCAAGGGATACTGCTCCACTTGCAACGAAAAGATACATCACGTACTTTTCGTACCATCGGCCGTTGTTCACATTGTTGTCTGCTGCAAATTAGTGAGACACGTCACACAAACGGGTTACATTTGCCAGTTGAGGGTTTCGGTCTTCCTCCGGTTAAGCTCTGTATTGTTCTGAAAATATCAATACGAGCATCACGTTGCCTTTGCCCGTTGAGTCTCTCGACGTTTCCTCCGCTTTAAACGAGCCCCTTCACAAGCAACAAAACGCCACACGTCTCTAAGGCAGAGAACATCAAATTCATCGAGTTCATTGCAAACCTGTTGAACTTGAACTTGGTCTCGGATTCCCAGCAACCAACCACGTTGAAGGGCTCGTGTATAGATATGGTGTTTGCAAAGGATACTGCTCCACTTACACAGAAAAGATATATCACGTACTTTTCGTACCATCGGTACCACTAATTTTCACACAGTCGGGTCACCTTTGCCGGTTGAGGGTTTCGGCCTTCCTCCGGTTAAGCTCTGTCTTGTTCTGAAAATATCAATACGAGCATCCTGTTGCCTTTGCCTGTTGAGTCTCTCGACGTTTCCTCCGGTACAAACGAGCCCCTTCACAAACAACAAAACGCCACATAGCTCTACTTCCTGCAGTCGCCAGCCAACCGCCTCTTCACAACCAACAAGCCGTGCTCTACTTTCTGCAATTATTTTTAATCATCAAGTAACCATAGGTAAACACTAAACCTCAATGACATTTTAGAAAATCTGATGCATTTTTATTTTCACTCATCTAGTCACAACCAACAAAGCAACGTCCCCTGTGTGGAAATAGAAACATCGCGACGATCAGCAAAATTAACAAAGCTTCTAATCCTGAAGCAACCGGGCCGAGACTTTTCCGAGTGCCCATTTGTCGTAGCGAAGTTGAGGTATCCTTCGCTGCGCCCTTGCAACCCGTCACAGCCACCGTGTCAATCCGTGTCCAGCAGCAGCCAGGCCAAGATTCTTCCAAGTGCTAATTCATCGTAGCACCTCACAACCAACAAACCGTGCCCCTACTTTCTGCAATAATTTTTATTTAATCATCAATTAACCATAGGTAAACACTAAACCTCAATGACATTTTCGAAAATCTCTGATGTATTTTTCATTTTCACTCATCTAGTCACATAACCAACAACCTTTGTGTGGAAGTAGAACCATCGTGACGATCAGCAAGAGGGACCAGCAAAACAGTAGCAACTAAGCTTCTAATCCTGAAGCAACCGGCCGAGACTCTTCTGAGTGCCCATTTCTCGTAGCGAAGTTGAGGTATCCTTCACTGCGTCCTTCCAACCCGTCGCAGCCACCTAGTCAACCCGTGTCCAGCAGCAGCCGCGCCGAGACTCTTCCGAATGTCCATTCATCGTATCGAGGTTGAGGTTTCCTTCGCTGCGGCCATCATCATCATCTTGCAAAGGCTTTAAGCCTGTACTACCATCGGCCCTTTTCAGGGCCACCAACATTTTCCAAAAGAGTTAATTTTCTGCACATGTCCCAACTAAAATTCATATCAAAAGATTTTTTTCAGGGCAATCATAGTCATACTAAAGAGTATAAACAGAAAGAACCCCGCTAAAATTCCTATTCCTACATAAAACACAAGCTCCTGCTGCAGTTAACAAAAACATATATTATATCATACCACGTAGTCCTACGTCATCATTGCGTACAACCCCATTGGGCTGTCCCTTGTAGTTTTTTCTTAGCGTGTGTGTTTCGTCAAAACACGGTCGTACAAGAACCTTGCACGCTTTTTGGCCACGGAATTCTGCTTCATGTGCCGGTTCGGATTTTTACTGGCTTTGTACGACTTGTATCCTTCCCTGGCAAGGATGTTCCGCACCGTTTGAAAGTTGTCGTTGTACCTTCTGGCCACATCTAGGATCGAAAGACCGGGGTTGGCTTTAACGCACCTCAAGTGTACCGCCTCATGACAGTATTCCAACGGCTGTCACTTTCTTTTCCCTACGACAGCCTTGAGATTGAGCTATAAGCGACAGCCCACAGTGAGGCTGTTATACGACATGCAACGTTGCCGTCTTGTGCAGTACACGACAGCTCGTTCTCAGTCATGTATTTTGTTCGTTCGGCTATGACAGCCTCGGATGGTTATTCGTAACGTTCCTCGTACATACAACAAGCAGTCCGTCGAACTGCCGATTCGTTGCTGCTGTCTTTGAAATTTTGTTTGTGTGTCGTAAGACTGCTACTACACTACCAGTGTGGCGCCGGAGCTCGTTCGGTGTTGCTATCACGTTCGTGCTGCCCATTGCAAAATTTTCATCCGATATTTTTTTTAAAACGCGCGGTCTCCGGCGAAAAATATAAGCCTACCCGACACCAACCTGACTTCTACCAAACCCCAACCCGATGTTGACCCGACATTGACCCGACATAAACGCAAAATTGACCCGACATCGACCCGACATTTGGCCGACGTCAACCATAAATTGACCTTACATTGATCCGACATCGGGCCGACATATCTGTTCGGGATCATTCTTCTGGGTTTCTTCCATACTCCACTGCCGTATATCAATTGTATATAATGTCTCGTGACAGCCTTTTCGTGACAGCCACTTGGGTAAGCTGAGGGATGTCGTCGATTTGTGAAGGCTGTTATGACGACAGAAACATTGAGAACCTGGTCATAAAGAATTGTATAAATACAGCCCATTCGGTTCACTACGTTCCAAGCACGATGATTTTAGCAAAGCGGGTATAGATGCGACTGTTCTAATACAACTTTCATTCGTTCGTGCGTGCGCTGTTGCCAATACACTTCGAATTCAGATCTGAACGTACGGTAGCAAGCGGCAGTAAAGCACACAAAGCAACAGTCAATTCAGGTATAAACTAACTGTCGCGAGGAGGCTGTACTATTTGGAAGCCTGACCTCAACACCTTGCTGCGCAGCTGGCGATCCCTGGTTCCAGTTTTTTCGTAAGTCCGCTGATTCCTTTCCACACTCAGGGTTTTGATTCATTTCCTTGTAGGTTTTGAGCACTCGACATTCTGTTGTTTTCGGCATCTTCAGCTCTGTAGCCAGCTTGAAACCGGACCACTTCGGATTTTCCAGGTGCTTGTGCACAAAATTGTTCCATTTGACGTTTTTTTTTTTATGAAGGCGATCGACTACTTCGATCAAACTTGCACCAGTTGTTCTCTATAGAAGTGTAAACAAACCACTGTCAAAGATTTTCGCTTCCCTACATTAGAGGCGTGCTAGCGGCTTGCGAGGGGCGTACCAATTTACTTTTAGTCAGTCCCATCTGCATTTTTATCAATTTTAAGTTAGTATCATTATTCAGTTTATCTTTCTATGTTCTTTGAGATGTGCTATTGAAAAAAGTTGGTTTGTTCCAAAAAAAATGTTAAACAATACCAAGTCAAATTGCCCCACAGCGAAAAGTAACCGCAAGTCAGTCCCATTAGAAAAAAAAAGGATTTTATTAAATCTATATGGGGTAAATGTCGGCTTCGGCACCCATTGACTGTTTTCGGCAACCAAAATTTAAACGTTAATTTCACTATGTTTTCCCATCAACACACTTCCCTGAATGCATCCAAACGATTCTTTAGTCTTTCAGCTTCAATCTGATTGTATGTGTACGTCTGAGCAGTCCTGTTATGGCAGATTTTTCTTCAAATGAAGCATACGTACTCTAAAATGAGGTTGATTTCAAGTTGCCGATAATAGAACAGCTGGTTAACACGCAGTTCTAATGGGAAGGTTGCCGAAGAAAACGAGGCTGCCGACAATAGTCACACTCACCTGAGAAGTTTGGAGCGTTGTAAAAACGCTTTCAAACAGTTTTGAAGAATTCTGTCGATTAAAATGGATAGAGAATCAAGCAGCAGATGAATGTAAACCAACAGACACGTCATATATGTGCGTGACGCTGAGAAAATGCTAATAGAAGTGTGGACACTGCTTAGATTGACGAGAATACGTAAATTCCCCTGTATAAAAATGAATTTCTGTCTGTCTGACCCTTATTGACTCTGAAACTACTGAACCGATCGGTGTGAAAATTTGTGTGCTGGGGTTTTTGGGGCAGGGAATGGTTCTTATGATTGTTTGAAACCCCTCCCCCTCTTTAAGGGGGGGCTCCCATACAAATGAAACAGAAAATTCTGCATAACTCGAGAACTAATCAAGCAAATGCAACCAAATTTGGCATGTGGTGGTCATAGGGGTAGCCCCTTAGGGAAGATGGGGGGTGGGGGCTACGTACAATACAGCATATATTTTTTTTTAAATTGGCGCATAAACTCAAGCTAATATTGAATCCCGAGCAAGGGCGGGCATACTCAGCTAGTAAACTATAAAACAACGTCACAGATATGTTTTTAGGATTGCTTCTATAGAATTGAAATTGTTAGACAACACATCGCATCATGAGATTTGTCTCAAGACAGATTTTGTCCACGTCGGGTATCTAGAACATGGTCGGATGTGGCCAATATATAGTAGTTCTTACGATACTCAGTTTGACCGCCAATGGATATGGCTTTGAATTCTCATGTGATTTGATGTATCGCTTGATAGATTTTGATTTAAAAAGGATTTACCACTTCTCCGGGAATGCCCGGAACATGTCCGGATGTGGCTAACATGGTGCTGGTCACTCATCATGACTCTTATTCATCTTATTTTTGAATGCTCATGTGAATTGATTTATCGCATGGTGGGTTTGGCACGTTTGGCTCTGGTCTGATGAAGACCCATACTCACCGGAATATGTTCCGGCCATTGCTATGGAACCAGCGGAACAAATCCAGAAACATACAATAAAGTTCTATGGGACCAGGGTATCTTTCTGCTATTCAATACTGTGCTAAACTTATGCAGCATCGTCATGGAATTGTGACTTACTTGCAGTTATTTTTTCTCTTGGACGTTAAATGTAATCGCAAGTCAGTCCCACTCAGATGTTGGCCATAAAATAAAAATTTCATGAAATTTTATCCAATATTTTTTGGAAAATATAGATACATTCTATCACAGTGTACGTTAATTTTTAATTTGGTCCCTCTAAAATAAGTGTCAAACCAGAAATCTTGTAAAATCTTTGAACGCTGTTTTCTAATTTCCAGGTTTTTACAGATGGGACTGACTTGCAATTTCATATTGGAGACATTGAGTCAGCGCTTGAAAATTCATAGCAGAGAGAAAGTGGACGTGTCAGCACAGCAATAGCACCACAGCGGCTGCAAGCGGCAATTAAGTCACGAGTTTCACTATTTGGTCGATACCTGAATTTTCTGGTGTTACCATTGTTAAAGTAATCGTTAATCTACCTACAACATCGGTGTATACTCCTTTAGTATGGGTATTTCCAAAAGGAATAGATTTGACTGACCCAAGTTTCTTCAAGGCCAGCACAATAGATCTGGTCTTGGGAATGCTATACTTCTTCAGCTTATTCAAGACTGGACAGGAAATGTCATTGGGTTACGGTATTTCCATTCTAACGGACACGGTATTTGAATGGGTTGTGTCAGGAGAAGTTACTGAAACTTAATGATCAACAAGGGCGGTCTGTAATATGGCATTTTCAGACAATCTGGAAAAACTCGTCGAACAGTTTTGGACCAGCGAGGAAGTGGGACTTGCCAACAACCACTTTCCAGAGGAAATACGCTGCGAGGAGCAGTATGCACGTACAGTTCAAAATTCGAAACTAGGTCAAATGCGGAAGGTTGAGCTGATTGATGCTCTGAACGTGAGTAAGCGGTGCTATTTACCAGATACCATATACAAAAGTTGTTACGAGCATATGTGTCGTTATCTATTATATTTTGTTAGTCGTATTAATCCATCAATATCAAATAGTATTTGTGAACTACCTAAATAATTAATTACCACTAGAGATACATTTAAGAACATGGCTAGTGTATATTCACCCGATTCGAGTTCATGGTATTCATTTAGTTCACCAGTAACACGGATGCTCAAAGTAAAATTAAATGAGTTCCCCACACGTTTGCGATCGCTTTGATCATCTCTTATCAGCTTACAGGCGCTGTGTTGCTCGATCGTCGATTTAAAAATCGCGGTTAATCTGAGGATCTTCAAACTTAGTCTCGTTCCCTTTGAACTGATCCGTGGAAGAGGCAGGAGTGGCCCAAAGTAGTTCTCGCGCCGTGGCGTTGTCCTTAAGGTGACATGATACCTGTTAAGATTAGTATAGTATAGTATAGTAATTAATCAAAAATCCTTTCCATTAGCTTTTCGTAGCGTAGAAGTGAGAATTGTGTGCCATTGTCTCTGCTAGTGTGTTATCGTGTTGTGTTTTGGTGGATATTTCTGACCCCACCGTCAGCTTCAAAGTTCCCGGAGTACGCCGGCAGAGGGTTAAGCAAACATCAACAACGCACCTTAGTCAAGGCGATCGGCCATTTAACAGCTCAGCAGTTAGCAACACGTTTTTCCTCCCCCGTTGGTGACGACCAAAGGGATACCGACGCTCAGTGCTGTGTTCCTAAAATTTGAACTAAGTAGTCGCACCCAAAATAACGATCTTTAAAATGAGGTTTCAAATAGTGTATTATCCAGTTGATATGGTATGTTGCAAAATATTTGCACTTTATCGCTGCTGCACGATGATGCACAGTACTCTACAGGTGGTGAAAGTGGCACTTGCCACACAACGAAAATCACACTTCCTTGGACATCTACAGTCTACGTTTAGAAAGGTAAATAAATTTGGAACAACTGGGTTCATATCCGTACGAAAAAGAGAGGTTAAGTGCAGGTTATGCTTAGTAGAACGGAAATTAAATCAAAAAAACCCTATTACCAATTGGATTTACCAGATGATCAAGAACCGCTATCTATTCTCCACACCAAGCAGATATTTTGAAATTGAGTGTCCATAGATGCCCTCAAGGAGGAGTTATGACAACACTATTGTGGAATTTCGATGCAGCTACGCTGTTGAGAGAACAGCGGCTTTCTTACATATGGTTTAGTTGACGACTATATAATTCTGATAGTTGGTTAGTACATAAGCACTTTATCCATTAATTTCAGAACGCTCTTAGAGGAGTTAAACGTTGGTTTCACCATGTTGGTCATTTAGTTAATCCAAACAGAACATCTACTGTCTTAATTTTTGAGTTTTGTTTGGCTGTTAGACCGATGTGAGTAGTCAAGTTAAATTGAATTCAGAGTCAAAAAAGCATGCAGGGCCTTTGGCAACACACTTAGAAAAAAATATGTAAATTTAGGTGCTCTGAGACTGTTTTTTGTTTTGCTGCGTCGTTTTCGTTCTAGAGTAAATGTTATAATTTTACAATTTCATTTTTAAAAAGTGTTAATTTGAAAGTACAGAAGTGATGTTGAAAAGTGCATTAAGTGAAAATGTACAAATTCTTATCCGTTCCATGTGGTGTCGACTGTTCTAGACTACGCGTAGTTACGCTCAGCTAAGTTTATGTACCTTTTCGTTCCTCTGTCCTCGATAGGAAATATCCATCTAATTCAAGACGATCATTTCAAAACTTACTAATGGTGTATATTTGCATCGATAATGTATTGGAGCGGAGCTTATCATGTGTGAAAATAGCTTCGGAATGCTTGCGGTCTTAAAATGGGCTATTTTAGATGCGGTAGAGCTGTCACCTTCTAACTCCCGGGTTCAAGTTTCTTGCATTCATGAGAAATGATTGCAGGCAGATTTTATCCATAATGCCTGCCTTCCACTGCCAGACAGCGGAAGTTAGGCCAAGGGCGAATCTTCATTCTAATATACGATTCCACATTCTATTAATAACATTTACACATGAGAACCTCCTATAGATTGTGCATATGTTTAGGATCAACAAACATTTTCAGGCGCAAAGGAGCAACAGGATCGAGCTGATAACGTTTCTTAATTCCAAAATATGAAGACTGTATTGAATAATATGTTTAGGTAATGGGAAGCAAAAACGGACAGATAAACTACTTACAGCTTCTTTTTATTAAATGCTTGATATAACGATTGCCAGCAACGCCGGCTGGGCGCATCCTACGGCTTACTCTCCCTACTAACAAAAAACCACCCTTCCCGTGACACTTATGAGGGGTCGTAGAGTTCTCTGCATCTCTCTTAAGTAAGTGTCGGACTAACATTCCTCCCCTTTCCCCACCAGATGCAAGGACGTGGCCAGGACAGCTCTGGTCTGTTGGAGAGAGACACATCCTTTATCTAAGAGGTAGTAATTAATCACAAATTACTATCTAACAGCAACGGATGAAGGTGGGTCTCCATCTTAACAACAGTTTAGAGCTCGTACCACCTACGACATTGTGCAACCTGGTTTATGCTATGCTATGCTATTTAGGTGCTCTGAGACTGACATTTACGAGCGTCAATTTTGAAAGAAAATTGTAACCAACTGTTACAAATTGTTAGTATTTTTTATTTGTGCTTTTATTTTGTTTACAGTCACGTCTCTACAGTTAAGTGGTGTTGGATTAAATTTAGGGTTAGAAGTAGGGCTAGTAAATGTTAGTAAAAATGTTCCTAGTGTCTATTAAAAATGTTATAGTTTAGTAGAATTTGAATTTTGTACAAATTAAGTGGGGTGAATCGCATGCAAGCCAGTGGGTACAACAACTAAATGATAGAAGAGTAGACCAGCAGGCGAAGTGGGTCTAAATTAACAAAGGTGGTGATAACAAACCCCCCCCCCCCCCCCCCAACCTCTTAGATAGCAACAAAGATGCTACAACGGGGTTGAAGAGAATAGGGAGGAGCGACATTGCTCGAAAAGTTACAGGCGTTCCTGTGCACAAGAGCCATATTTTAAAGTGTCCTTCACATTGCTAAGTTAGTGGTATCCAGCAAAAAAGGGAGAAGACGGTGGATTCGTCAGGACCTTTTTGTATTGTGTTAATTCGACTGAAAGTCGCCATTTTGTCTGGCGAGAAGCTCGACCAGGTGCACACGATTCAGCGTAGTAGACCTCGGTTTGCTACGTCTAACCGCAAAGGACCAATCCATCCTCTGGGTCAGCCGCACGTAAGGAGCCTTTTCAAGTTCGGGGGCGAAACCCCTAAACGTAAAGGAGCCTTCCCCCTCTTGACACGGTTACTCTGGTATCGTCCTGGGCCGTGTCAATCTCTGCCAACGAGGGAGGACGCCTGAAAGGCTTACACAGTCACATACCATCGACAAACCCAGCCAAACCATCGTGTGGTTAAACAGTAATTACCCACTGTTTTGGGAATCAGCTTGCCAGCTCGTCGTCAGCAGCAGTAGCAGAAGCAGCAGCAACGAGCGCTCGCAGGACGCCAGAATAAGCAGTGGTACGTACCGAAGAACGAAGTTAATTTTATCCACACCCACAAACAGAAAAATAGACTACGTAACCCAATCCCACCAACATGTTGTTGCAACACACCAATTTGTTAAATAAAAACCCTAAAAGTCAAAGTAAATCTTTAAATCAATAAATTCACACTACACAGTATTTCTAGTCAGGTGACCGTACGCTGCACATTTTGTCCGCGAAGTTCCTCGTGATTACCAAGTAGCAATCCTGAGACCCAGCTCGAGGGGTCTCTTGCTACTGAACTTGCCGGGAAAAACGAACAGTTACAAAATAGAGTCATAACAGACGTGAAATTCAACTCAATCAAACGTACTTTTCGTCGAGTGACGAACTTTTACGTCTGATCCTTTGTGTCAAAGATGGATTACATCACGTGTAAAATTAGTTATTTCTAAGTGTGCACTGCAGAACGACCATTGGAAAAACCTGGGGACTAAAACTTAAGTACATAAAATGGATTTACACAACAGTTTTGCGACCAATATTGGCCTAGATGTTTTGCGAGGTGGCAGAAAGGAGGGGTAAGATCAGTTCAGACAAAATTGACCCATCTCCAACGGATGTACATCATGGCTTTGTCTAGAGCGTTCTCTACAACTCCAACTGCCACAATTGCAGCTTTATTCAATGTCCAAAATCTCTTCACAAACGATCGAAATCATTTCGAAAAGTACTGAATCACTTAATAATAATCGGAATCCCTTCTGAAATTATTGAATCACTGTAGAAATGTTCGGTGTCACTTTGGAAAGTACAAAATCACAACGAAAATATTTAAATCACTTCGGATAGCTCTGAACCACTTCAAAATCACTTCTAAAAGAACTGAATGATTCTGATTTTATTCGTCTTTGGAACTTTAAAAGGTACTGACTCACTTCAAAACAGTTCTTAATGACTTGATGAGTCAAAATTTATCGATTTTATTTCCCTGATCATGCATATCAGGGGCGCAAGTAATTTCAAATTTATTATTTTTCAATTTTTTTCTGAACATGACTTTTAAAGGCGCAGGTCATTTCAAATTTCAAGTTTTTTATTATTTTTTTGTCATCCTGAAAATGTGCGCAAGAGGCGCAAATCATTTCAAATTTAACATTTCTTAAAAGTTTCTCTGATCTTTTCTACCAGGGCCATTTAAAATTTAACATTTATTTTTTATATTTTCCTTTTCGTTTATTTCAAGGGCACTAGCCACTTCAAATGTTACAATTTTTGTCAATTCTTCCCTGAACATGTTTACCAAGGGCGCAAGCCATTTCAAATTTAGAGATTTTTCAATTTTTACCTGAACATGTGTATCAGAGACAGTCTTGTAAGCGGTCACGGTACTCGACACATTTTCTGTGATAATCGACTGCCTTTGCCTACGACACTTGCAAACCAAAGTATCATAGTACAGTACCAAACAAAAATGTCATATGATAGACTCTGTCATACGACACTGTCGCCGAAGACCGTCACGAATATATGTATTTTAGTTTTTTCTCATAATAAAAGCTGCTGATGTTTTGCTTGTGTGAACTCTGGAAATAGCAATGATGTCCTAGTAATAACATTTCTGATCATAAATGGTTTAATTTACACCAAATTGAGGAAATAGAACGAAATCACGCATGTCATATGATAGTTATTTGATACTTTTCTTTTTGCTCTAATGTTATTCTACCGTTTGTGTTGGGTGAGAGAGACGACGGTAGAGCATGACAGTACGAATAAAAACAGACTGGCGCGCATGACAACGCAGCGAGTGTCGTAAAAATCGTCAACAGTTTCAACCCCTGATCAGAGATTTGTGAATCGGGGGCGCAAGTGCAATGTATTTTAAGTATCTAACTTTTTCGGTAAGATATTGCTTTCATTAAAACGTCTATACTTTTTTTATTGGATTGATGATTTCACCTATTTTGGAAACTATTTTTTTTCGGTTTGGAGCTAAGTAGTTATCGACTACTTGCGACTACCCACAACCACAGCACTGCCGACGCTCGTACCACGTCGTGTAAGATCACGAGTCGGTGAATAAGTCGGCTCATTCGATGCACGTAGCACGCGTCTAGACTTCCTGCGGTCTCCGCCGTCGAACAACGCAGAAGTAGCAGAGTTCACCGCCACTCCGTTCGTTCATTCGTCGAACGAGCGGCGTCCATCACCAGCATCTGGTGAAACTGTCTTAAGAGGTATTCATGTTGCTGGGTTTTCGTTAGCTGATAATTTACTTGCTATTTTTTTTTCTGGGAAGGTTGGCTCCGAATCCAACCGAGCAACTCTCTAATTTCATACATTTTGGTCCGAGGGAAAACGAGACGGTTTACCTGTGATGAGAAACACCGTGCTAGTCAAACTTGTTACTGGCCGATAGTTGATCACACGCTCCTGGTAGTTACATTTTGGGGTTCGTTGCATGTTTTTGCTCTCGAACCATTTCAGTCAGCCAACTTTCTTCCCGTCCAAAATTTGGGAAAATCAGAGCCTTCCTCTGATAGGTCTCATATGGTCGAGCAGCCCTATTCCTGGTAAGTGGTCTCCTTTGGGAGTGGCGCTTAAACCACCTTTACTTAGAAAAACGGGAAGACTGCATGGCTGACCCGTTACAAAGTGAGGGTTGTCTTCGATGCCTCGAGCAAAACGTCGAGTGGGATCTCCCTCAACAATACACTACTGGTAGGGGCAGTCATCCAGCCAAATCTTCGTACAATAGTTCTCCGCAGTCGTACCCGTCAGGTGATGCTGGTAGCGAATGCAGCAGATTAATATGAACCCAACGGATTTTTCACAGCAAAGCACTTTATGGCGGTTAGCGACAAACGAAGAGGTTAGAAAGTACGAGCTTGCGACGGTGACGAATGGAACGAAACCAGCACCCTTTTTGGCAACTCGTACGCTAGATGAGCGGGAAAGAATACTGAGTGGTCAATTTACTGCGGTCACATCTGAATACCCGAGTAGCACATTTTCATCGCGAAAAGTTGAAGTATCTTGTTTACGACTACACTAAGTCGTATAGAAGCTACTACAACCGATTTGCAACAAGCGTGTTATTAGGGTAAGGTGAAATCGGATGACAATTCCGCACTGTCGATGTCTGTCTGACAACCTAAGTAACATTCCAAGCTTCATCAGGGTTTTAAAGCCTTCTAGAAGCCTAAATCATGGTCTACAGAACCCTCATAAAACCAAAATTTTAACTTAGGAAGCACGTCAGATGTAAATGTAATTATCTTCAAAATAAAAGTCTCCAAGTCAAACCTCCTTCCACGTAAATGTAGCTACTGCCCAGGAAATCACTTGTAAAACACATCTTCGGCACTCGCACCGGCGGTTGCTTTGTACCATGCGAAGGTGAAACAACGCGATTTGAAGATAAGAAACGTCTATCGATGTGATAAAACCGACACGTTCACCACCTACCACACATCATCATTCGAATTCGACGAAACAAGACATCCAAATGATCGTTTTAGGGAAATCGCGCACCAGCTAATCTCCTCCAAATGACACTTTGGGTTGAAAACTACAATTTTAATAGCCTTCTCAAACAACGTGCTGACAAGACTTGGCACACGCTTCACCGATCGTTCGAAATGCAGGCACTTCGTAGGCCTGAACACTATTGGATTGTGGGATTTAATTATTCATTCCACGATTTCCCTGCCCGGATTCAACGGCAGCAGCAGCAGCAAGACAGATTTATCAAACCGTTGACAGGGCAGCGTCGTTCGTGTGTGTGTGTGTTGTCACCCGATCGTGTCTCTACAAGACCGGGAGCCCTTCGTAAGGAAGCCACTGACGGCAGTGGAGCGATAAGCGATCGTACTCTAGTGCACTCCTTCTTTCTTTGTCCACCATTAGGGGGGATTAGGGGTTGGGTGCTGAAGAGTAAAAGGAATAGCTAATTAATTGAAGGGTGTTGGACAATATCGTAAAAATGCATGAGTGGCACGTTGGGCGATGGAACAGATAATGGGATTTATTTGAATCAACTAGGAAAGATTGGATCGTGGGACGTTTGGTTGTGATGGGAATTGTTTAACGGGTTCGAAAATTATGAGAAAATTGATACCGTAATTTACAAATTTCCTTCATATTTATCTCGTTGCGCGCAAAAGCCGATTGCAAAAGTTCACGTAAGTGTGATTGAATCATTATACAGCAGTTTAATCGGGACCTCGCACTCACTCATCCGAGGCGCCTTTCGATTTCTTGCTACGTCATCCTCACGTCACTTTGATTGTCAGGATCGGTCAATTAATCAGTGCAGTCGTCCATCCTTCCATCCACCGACCGACCGACCGGTGAGGTCCGAACGGTCAAAAATTGCCTTGTCGGGCTCCTTTTCCTCCTTATTTCAAATTACCTTGAATTTATAAAGCAAAATTAATGAACTGAAACGGATGATTGGCCGTTGTGATTGAGGCAATAACAAAAATGGATCATCAATTTTAAAGCCCTTTGTCCCATCACCAAACCGATCAACAAAGACACAAAGAGACGAGCACGGTTCCCAAAGGGGGGCGGAACACGCGTCCTGTCTAAATTAGACAAATTGCCCTGCGCCTACTGATTTAACTTGGCTGCCGCAGCCACCGACCGCGAATTAGACCTCTCCTCGCCGCAAACAAAGCAAGCCGGTAAATCACGTAATTTGTTCTCCCTTTCGGGTTCGCCAAAGACAATCTCCCTCGCAGAGGCGCAGTTCCCTGGCTTGCTCTGGTTGTGTCGTGTCGTGGTTCTTTTTATTATTACTGCTCCCATTCACTTTTGATTTCGCTCCTCGCAGACGGCTAGGTAGGCACCTACGTCAACGGTGGTGACGGGGTGGCGGGGCGGCTCTGCTTCTGTTTGTCCGTTTGTTTTGCTGAGTAAACTCTTGTCGTCCCTCCCACGTGTTCTGATTAGCAGGCAGCAGAAAATGACCGTAATTTTCTCCTTGTTTCTATCATCAGGCTGGCAGCAGCTTATTGATTGCTAGTCTTCAACTTGAACTTGGGACTTACGGTCGCTGAAATGCCACCGGGTTCCTGCGATCGAATCGGATTGTTGAGCTCTCCTCGCCTGCCCCCGCCCACCCAGCAGATCAGCAAGCCGATCTATCACTGCAAAGGCTGTATAAGGCAGCTTGAGAATGGAGCAGTAGGGTCGACAGCTGTGTGCTGTCTTAAACAATTACAGTTGAATCGACAATCAGTCACTGGCGTTAATACAGGTAGCGACAGGTGCTGTGAAATGGTAATTCAACCGTTGAAAGTTGTACTATCAGAACGAAATGGGTTGCAAGGATGCCTGAAATTGGAAATAATTTCTCTAAGTAGCGATTGATTTGCGGAAGGGATTTTTACGAAAATCAGAGATTCGGTATTAACCTATGAGCCATCTTTTGTTTTTCTGCTGCAATCTGATCATCGACTCAGTTCTCACTACGTTACGTATTCCTTTGGTTCATTTTCGCTTGCAGCACTCAACGCCTTCCACCAAGGTGATACCGATGGAAATCATTCCAGCAATGGCGAGATGGTTCTGTACGCACTCACAACTCCCATGGCCATCACCCTGAACGTTCTCTTCAACTTTCGGTTGGTTTTCAACGCTGTAATCCAGGCTGGTCCGCCATATCTAAGTATCGACGAAGATACACAACCCAAGTAACATTTAAAGTTTTACGGATAGTGGTCCGAGCCGTTGTCAGATGTGGGCCATGTTGCTGATGTAGATGTCGGACCGACTCAACCGGGTGGGAGTGTTCGGACTCAAGATATTGTACTGCGCTTCCTGCAGGTCGTTGTCCAGGATGGTTTTTTTTTTGTTTATTAAGGACATTTTACATCTCCGCGATGCATTCATGCCCGTTCGATTTGTTGTTTGGTGTATTGTGCAAGTGTTTTTGTTAGTGTAAGTGCTATAATTCTGTTGCTTCTCTCTTCTTTTCTTCTTTGCTTCACTTCATACTACTCTCCTACTTCGCTTTTCTTCACGAATTGCTTCATCTTTCTACCATCTTTACCTGTGTAATTTGCTATTATACAGTTCTTTTAATTTGTTATTCTAGTCTTCTACTTCGTGTTGCTTAATCTTTCTTTCACCTGTGCAATTTGTTATTCTAAAGTTCTTGTAATTTGTTATTCTAGAGCTTTTTGTGCAAATCCGGAAATTAAGCATTTGTGTTGTTCTTTCTTCCGTGTTGTCCAGAGCTTCACGTAGACTGGTGCTGATGTCATTTTCCCTTCTCTCTTCGTCGTATTTTCTGCACTCGAGAATGATGTGCTTTACATCCAACACCGTGCCACAATATTCACACACCGGTGGGGCTTCCTTCTTCAGAAGAAACGTGTGGGTTAGTCGCGTATGGCCGATTCTCAGACGTGTAAGCATACGCTGGTTGGCTGAACTTCCTCGTTCTGTCCATCTGTGCGTGTCGAATTTAACCTCCCTCAGCTTCGATTCTGTTGTGCTAAACCACTGCCTACTCCACTGACCACGTATCGCATGTTTCACCGCTTTTATCGCATCCTCGCTTGGAATCGGTACGTCGATGGCTGGTTGTCTTCTAGCCTCATTGGCTAGTCAGTCAGCTTCAGAGTTTTCCCCTGATGCCGGCGTGTCCAGGGATCCAGCAGAAACGGATGATTTTGCTTTGCACGATTCTCTCTACTTCCTGCACCCAAGGGTGCCGGGAAGTTCCAGCCTCCAAAGCCAGTAGGCAGCTTGCGGAGTCCGTGAGAATAACCAACTCATTTTGAACATTAGGGATGGTGGCGGCCATTTTAATAGCGTAGGCCTCCGCAGAGAAAACACTACATTCCTTCGGAAGACTGTAGGTCCTAGATAGCCCTTCGTTGAAGAATGCAGCTCCTACCGTGTCTTCACACTTGGAGCCGTCCGTGTAGACGATGGTTGAACTACGGAAGCGGGTCTCCAGTAATTGTCGAACAACTGGACGAACTTTCTCCGGTGGGTCTCCAGCGCGTATGCTTCTTTTCACATCCCACACTATCGTCAGTTTTCGTGCGTGCCACAAGCGATTGCTCTGCCTCACGAGTGAACCGACAGCAGGAAGCGTTGAACCGGTTAATTCTTGGAGGCGATTTGAAGCGCTTGTAATCAGAGGTAGGGTGCTGCTGTTTGGATTCTTTGCGAGCATTCGGATGGCAATGCGTACTGTGGTCGGTGCTGTTAGCAGTTCGAAGGGTAGAGTCCCAGCTTCGGCCATCACCGAGTTTATCGGGTTCGTCACGAATGCTCCGGAAGCGAAGCGAACCATTTTGTTGTAGGCAGGAGCGAGAGTCTGCAAGGTTGCTGGCCCTCCTCGACTAACAAGTCCAATCCCGTAGAGCAGCTTCGCAGTAACTATGGCTGACCCAACTTGCAGCAGAGAAGTCCGATTGCCACGTGGAAGTTTTGCACCGATCATCTGTAAAATCCGAGATTCGCATGCTTTCATACCATATTGCAGTGAGGTTTGAAGGTTAACGTTCGGTCCATGGCTACACCTAAAATCCTCAGCCGGTTGGTCTTCGGCACGGGAGTTCCCTCGATAGAGATATCCGGCACGGGATCCCGTCGTGCATTCGGACTGCAGTAGAAGACATGTGACTTTGTTGCCAACACAGTGAAACCAACGCTTTTCGTCCATTTGTTGATGGCTTTGACGGCGGCCTGTAGTTTTCGGTGTAAGCCTTCAGTTTTAGCACCTCGCACTGCTAAGAGGAAATCGTCCGCGTACAAAAGAATGAAGACTCCGTTTGGCACTACTCGGAAGATGGGCTGCATCGCGATGAGGAACAGCGTCACTGACAGGACAGAGCCCTGCGGAGCTCCGTTTTCCAACGGATACTGGCGAGACATATGCTCCCCCAACGGATACCTGAATCGTTCGCTCCGAGAGGAAGCTTCTCATCATGTTCAGCATCCAACCACGTATTCTCCATGACCTCAGAGTGCGGATTATGCCGCGCCGCCAGGTGGTGTCGTAAGCCTTCGACAGGTCCAGGGATGCTATCAGACAGTGCTCGTCTGTGCTTGGAAGCGTTCTCTCGAGCTCGGAAAAGTACGTGTCGGTGCCTCGCCCGGCACAGAAAGCGTGCTGTCGTTTGTCAAGTCGCCCGCTCGACTCTAGCTCGGTGATCAGTCGTCGATTTATGATGCGTTCAAGCAGCTTCGCCATGCAGCTGGTGAGCGAGATTGAACGGAACGCAGCGGGTCTGGTTGTCATCTTCACGGACAAAGGTAGACGTCGAAGCATTGGGTACCCTATCATGTCGGGTCCTGTCGAGGCAGCTCGCCCTTTCTCGAGAGCCCACAGAAGTTCGCTTAGGGTAATGTCGCTGTTGTACACGTCGTCCGTGTTTGGCGAAACATCTATGGACTCTCTTTCAGCTGCCGCCTTAGTCTTCTGAAAAGAAGTAGGTTAACTGGAGGTCGCAGATCTATCGCTGTAAAAACTGGTTAGCGCTTCCGCAGTTTCTTCGGGGTCATCGGTGAAGCCATCCGATCGCTTGAGTGCGATGGTACGTTGTTGTCGGCTGCCACGTAGCGTGTTCATCGTTCGCCACAGTTCGGTTGTCGTGCTGCTTGGTGCAATTTTGGCCACGAAGATCTCCCACGATCGTTCTTTTGCTTCCTTTATCGCCTTCCGTGCTACAGCTCTGGTTTCCTGAAACCTCGCCAATTCAGCGGGTTAATCAGGATCAGATGTCTGCAGCCGCCGCAGAGATCGAAGACACTTTCGTCGATGTCGAATCGCCGCCTTCGCTTCAGGGCACCATCATGGTACCGCTTTAGGCCCCATAGGGCCGCTGGTTTGCGGTATGGCACGAGTTGCTGCTGCAATTATCTTCTCCGTGAAGCTTTCTACGTCCCATTCAACATCTGGCCGGATGGTTTCTGCGGTGATACGTTCTTATAACGACCAATCAGCGCGATCGTACAACCATTTCCGCCACGTAGTTCGTGAGGATGACCACCCAGGAATAGAAACTGTTATCGGGAAATG
Source organism: Ochlerotatus camptorhynchus (assembly GCF_037179485.1). NCBI lineage: Eukaryota > Metazoa > Arthropoda > Insecta > Diptera > Culicidae > Ochlerotatus > Ochlerotatus camptorhynchus. The sequence goes on from NW_027041092.1 coordinate 60,642, forward strand.
GTCACTATTGTGCGTGTCCGGTAGGGTTCGCCATGTGAATCTGCGAGCCACACTCTCGGAGCAGAAGGTCAAATCGATTGTTGAGGTGTTGCCTGTGGCCGGGTCGATGCGAGTGGGTGAGCCATTGTTCAGAATTACCAGCCGCTTGTCCAAAGTAGCTTCGGAGATGAAACGGCCGAGCGCGTTCACTGTTTGTGATCCCCATGCTAGATGATGAGCGTTAAAATCCCCCAGAAACATGATAGAACCTTCCAGTCGGTCGAGTAGATCACTCAACGCATCCTGACACTGTGTTGAGCTCGGCGGGACGTAGATAGAGACTACAGTTATCTGAATCGGTGTGTGGATGCGCACAGCGACGAGGTGTTAGGAGGTGTCTACTTGCAGTCGCTCGAAGGGTATGCCTTCTCGAACAGCAATACCAACTCCGTCTTGCCAGTAGTGCGTGTTATTGGATTCCAACAGTAGCGTGTAGTTCTTGCCGATGTAGTCTGGTGGTGCGACAGTCTGATTCACCTTGGTCTCCTGGAGTGCAATGATGCAGGGTTCGAGCTCAGCTATGAGGAGTTTCAGTTCGCTGATGTTGCCCCTGAGCCCACGAATATTCCCCTGAAGTGCGAAGCAGCCACCGTGTTAACTGATACTAGCTGACCGTGTGATCCAGGACCGTGCCGTTTTGCACTGAAAATAAAGTTTCGTTTTTACAACCATCAATGTCTTTTACATAAAAATTATAAAGAAGGGGGCTTAAACATGAGCCCTGGGGGAGACCCATGTAACTAATTCGTGAAGTTGTCGAGTTTCCATGAGAAAAGCTCATATATTTCTCAGACAACAAGTTGCTCAAATAGTTGTTCATAATTGGTGAAAGCCCACTATCGTAAAGTTTATCCGAAAGGACATCGATACAAACAGAATCAAAAGCCCACTTAATATCCAAGAAAACTGAAGCCATTTGCTGTTTTTGCGCATAGGCCAGTTGAATTTCAGTTGAAAGCAACGCAAGACAGGCGCTCGTTCCTTTGCCTTTCCGAAATCCAAATTGCGTATCTGAAAGTAAACCATTCGACTCGACCCATTTGTCTAGACGAAAAAAAATCATTTTCTCCAACAATTTCCGTATACAGGACAGCATCGCGGTACGAGTTATAATCTGACGCGGGTTTTCAAATGTTGAATAAGTTCAACAAGCACTTCTTCGCCGCGACGTCTGGGAGATTTTTGAGCAGGTTGAACTTGATTCTATCCATTCCTGGAGCTGAGTTGTTACATGAGAGAAGAGCAAGTGAGAATTCCACCATCGAAAACGGAGAATCTATTTTATTGCTACCCGACGGACGATCACGAACGTTGGTTTGAACCGGCACCAAATCCGGGCAAACTTTCCGCGCGATGCTGAATATCCAACTGTCCGAGTACTCCTTGTCTTCGTTAATCGGTGATGACGCGTTTCGCATTCTCCTGCCGACATTCCAGAGCGTTCTTATGGAAGTCTCTCGCGACAAACCATCAACGAACCGACGCCAGTAACTATGTTTTGTGGCCTTAAAAGTTTTCTCGAGGTCGGTGTACTGCTCGAAATTCCCAGACCTTACCGTGTTTGCGGAATATTTTCGTCCAATGATTTAACGCAGTTTGAAATCTGAATTTTTGCAGATGAGCAGTTTGGATGTCGCCATGGGCATTCAACTACTCATCAACTCTTAAGAGTTACCAATTCAATTCGTTCCAACAAATCTGAAGGCTGCTCAACTTGAGTTGCTCTTCTACACATAGAAAAAGCATTCGACAGTACATGAAGGTTTGAATGCTAAATTAAAAAAAAAGTTTAATTTTCCTCTCTATATTATAAGATTAGTTCAAAATTATTTAACTAACAGAACTCTGGAGGTAAATTATCAAAATTCCAAATCTGATTGACTACCCTAGCAGCACACATGTCACTGAACAATTGTGGTTACTTGTGTGCCACTTATTCCAGTCACAATCACGTTGCAGCAGCTTATTTCGATCGAAGTGTGCTGCTTGGGTACCTGTGAGAGCTGGAGTTCTTCAGGGTAGCATTCTTGGGCCTATATTGTATAACATTTTCACTTTGGACCTTCCTGATTTGCCTCAGGGTTGCCACAAATCTTTTTTCGCTGATGACATTAAACTGAAAATAAAATTTCGTTTATACAACGAAATCGCTCGTGTGTTTTACGAATTTATTCGTTGTTTTCTGCAACGAAATGGATTTGTACATTGTATGAACCTAGTTTCGTTAGAACTGCCACACTCGCTATCGCTACACCCAACCAGCGGGCCACATGTGTTGGTTGTGGAAACCGAAAAATGTGGAGTGTGTTGCATGTATTTTTTTTTTCTCTAACATAAAACCACCGCGACGAGTAATTTGAGTTATTGTGGTAACTTGTATGTATTGGTCAAACCGACAATATTTCTAAAAAAAAAATATCCGATCTCCAAACCACAATCAGCACTTAGGAGACAATAAGCGCAGTTGTTGGTTTGATTGTACGAAGATGTATTTGTATATTACACGAATAAGGTGTAATATTGACATTGCGCCAGATGACAGGAAAAACGAATGTTTCATACCATTTATGAAAGATGTGTTGTATGTACGATATTGATTTTTACGAAACGGTTTTCAGAGAAATAACGAAAATACATTTTCAGTGTGATTGCGCCGACTGTTACCCCAAGCTTGATGTTTGGCGTTCAGGTGGCCAGCGATGTTTTCTCTCGTCGTCATGTTAGCTTGACAATATCTCGTCGCAGCTCTGCTGCCGACCCTACGGCTTCAATGATCTTCAACAGCCGACAGCAGATGTTTCTCCTTAGCGCATTGGCCACTCCTCCTCCAGAACAGGTTCGATCAAGTCTCACGAGCCGGAAATCGGGACGTTAATTTCGGGCTTCAGGTGGGTTCCAGTTATCATGACAATGTCGAGGTTTCGTTCATTGAGAAGCTCAACGAACTCGATGTTCTTGCTCTTAAGCGAGCAAGCGTTCCAGTTGACTAGCTTCAACACTTCAGAGGCTATACTCGATGATGAAAATTCCCAGAGTGTAAATCACAAACTTTTGGGCAAGCTGAGTGAATACGGGGATCAATTGCTTCGCTATGAACATAGGATCTGTGTTTTCTTTCGGTGGTGGTGCGTTTGACGACTCGAATTTCACGAAAGGTTGGACACCTCTGCGGTTAAGGACACCGATGCATTAGCAGCAGCCAGTCGGTTGTTGAGTGAGAGTGGCGGAAGCACCGGAATCGGCCGCCGTTGGCAAATGGAAGGTAAGTTCTGTCCGTTGTTTTCTGGTACCCTTCTGTGGCCTATTTGGTTGCTTGTGGAATCCTTTTTGCGCTCGTTTCGGGGAGCTCTTATTTGTGGCCAGATGTGCTGCCTCAAAAGCGCCGGAGTTGTGTTGTGTTGTTCCATGTGGCAATTTTTGGTTCCACGCCCGAACAGTAAACATTTCGTGTATTGAGGGACGTCACGATGGACTGGCTTGTACAATTCCCATTTTACCACGATGTACAATAGGGCTCGAACATTCTGCAGATTATTCATACACGTTGAATTCTTCTCGAGGTGGCCCAGATACAGCTGATCACGATACTTATGAGTAGCGTCATGACGAACCATCTTTAAAATTTGCACCAGTTTGAGGCCGCTCGCCTTCAATTCATCCGACTGTGTGTCACTATCCATGTCCAGGAGGCCACGCAGCAACACCTTGAGCGGCTTGTTGGCTTCGAGATCGTGGGAGAAATATTACATGGCTTATAGTGTTCCATCGCCGGGACCATCAGCTTGTAGCCCCCCCGTGCACAAGCGGATGGTAATTTGGAAACCTTTACTAATGTTAAAGCCTATAGTCTCCCGCAAGGGGCATGAAGTAGTTCGCCTCCTCGTGGTGTGCCCTGGAAACGTTAATTATCGAACCCAAGGGAGAGATATTGCGGCTAAACAAACTACAGCAGAGTAAGGACGCTGTAGCCCCATCCAGCTCGTCCCAGGAGGTCGATAAGCCCTGCACAAACCCTCGTTGTACAAAGGCAGGAGTGAAACCGGGTTCTTAGAGTGTAGACGACTCTGACCAAGTCGCAGCACACGCAGCTGGTACGCGGTCACATCTATCCTGTCCTGCCGTGGACAGTTGGCTTGCTGTCACGTCTGCTCTAGAACTCAGGCGAATAATTAACAGCGAACGATAAGAGGAAGGCCCTGCACAGCTGCTCACTGTGTAGTAGCGAGTATCACGTCTGACACAACACTAGTGATGCGCCATAGCGCAACCGGCCCCCTCCCATGACGTAATGCTTTCGGGCGGTTCCGTGGAGGGCGAGGGGCTAGAGCACAGGGTAAGGTTTAGTGGGTCGGGAGTGCTACTTCTCCCATCCCCACACCCTGAGTTATCTTCTCAGGTGTCCGTAGCAGATTCCCCCCTGTATAAAACTAAAAAAAAAATAGTCTCCCGCAAGCCGTCTAGGAAGCCTAGACCAAGACCTTTACGAAGAACGACGGAAGCTTCTCCTTCCTTTCCACCTTCGGTTCATCACCATTATATGGCGTAACGACGTTTGCCACCAGCTTCTTCGCTGTCAAATGAGCGTCGGCGGCATCTGATCGGGTTCGTTTCCCGGTCTGAGTTGTATTCGTGTCACCACGCGGCCGTTTCCCCATGCTGAGGTCTTGCGATGCTTCACCAAACACCGCGAAGGAGAGAGCGCTAACACTACCGCAACGAACTTTCCGAAAAATTCGAGAGAGCGGGCTAAAACCGAACTGACCTGCTTGACAATCAAGCGGAGAAACTGGTGGTTCACTTGGCTGGGATCTGTTGTTTGTGCGATCGAGAGTGATCACACGGGATGCTGTTGTATAGGTACCTACATCGCTTGGTAGGGAACGGTGTGCACTACTGTTGTGTGATGTGTGATGCATTACAATTGTTGTGGGTTTTTCGTAACTATTTCATTCAAATTCATCTATATTCCAATTCAAGATCACTTCTTAATCTAATTCATGAGGCAGCGGTTGCTGTATTTCCATCTGGGCTGCCAGGCACTTTGCCGGAAGTGGAGGCGGAACTATTTTCGCTGTCGGTTGGTAGGAGACAGATCTTCACAATCGGTCGGTCGAAGACTGCGCCGGATACAAGCCTGCCCAAGTAACATTGCAAGCTTTACAGAGGTTCAAAGCATTCTAAAAGTCTAAATCATGGTCTACAGAACCCTCATAAAAGCAAAATTGTTACTTGGGTGACGATCACCACACGGACTAGATCATCCGCGCCGGGATGTACTGCTTCGATTCGACCCATGCTTCACGTTAGCGGGGCCTCCCTTAGCTCAGTCGATAAAGGCGCAGCTACAAAGACCATGCTGGAGGTGGCTGGGTTCAATTCCCGGTCCAGTCTAGAAATGTTTCGGGTAGGAAAATTTCTCGCCTTCCCTGGGCATAGAAGTATGATAGAGCTTGCCACACAATTATGCCAATGCAAAAATTATACAGGCATGAAAAGCGCTCAATTAATAACTGTGGAAGTGCATCTAGAACACCAAGTTGAGAGCGCGCAATAAGCTAATATGCCAATAAATTTGAAATGCGAATAAGAAGAAGAAGTTCACGTGCGCGGGGTTGGGTTGTCGTCCTTCAGGAGTACCAGCTTGCCGACCAGACCATTCGCCTGCCGGTAGTAGTGCTTCGTACGTTGCTGCAGTTGATGAAGGTAGTCCGTCGACCAGAGTTTCCAAAACGTTTGGGTTCTGCGCTGTAAGGTCAGGCTCCGGGATTAATTGGAGTGCTGACCCGACCAGTAAGTGTACCGGTGTGAGGACTTTCATTTCGCTTTGGTCCTCGGATATGGCGGTCAGTGGACGAGAAAATTCCAAGCCGATGACTCACCGAAAGCGATGCTTGAAAACCTTTACCGTGGCCTCCCAAAGGCCACCGAATGTCAGAGCTCTCGCGGGGATGAATTTGAACTGAATGAATGTTTCAGAGCTGAGATCGTCAACCAATTCGAGGTGTATGGCCGCCGTAGCCATACGGATGAATGCAGCGATTCGTTGGAGCTTGCGTCGTTAGACGTACTGATAACTTCAGCCAAACGGGACCACAGAAGTCCACGCCCGACCATCAGCAGAATTTGACGTATCTCCATGCCAGGTTACGGAGGTTTAGGAGCTTATTACGGATGTCATTTCACAGTGAAAACTTGTCACTTGTCGCCACGGTCAAGTGATTTACATTTTATTTGTACGTCTTATTATCCCGAGCAAAGTCGGTTAACAAAATGAAAGCAAATCGATATTAAAGTGTGCAGTTCCTATCATAATGAAAACTCATTTTGATTTCAAATGTTGCGACATAAGTCTGATATCATATTGTGCTTTCATTATGCAGTCAAGACTTTTTAAATGAAAGCAACTTAACTTGAAGTTCTGCTGTTTACGTCTTGTTTAAAATTTAATTGAAATTCATCTGTCGTTGAACTAATGATTATTGTTTATTTGATTTGTTCAACACATTTTAGGTCATTCGTGACTTACCCGGGGTGAGATTGGAGCCCAAGTCTTTCAGCTTAAGAAACATGAATGGTAACCATTTACTCCAGGCCCGTATTCAGTTAAACATTATGAATGCAAAATCAGTAATCAAATTGATTTCATTGAAAGCAGGATTAGTTTTCCGTTTGCTTCAACAGTGTAAAATTTTGCTCTCATTTTTGCTGTGTTAACCGTTAAGTCAACCAAAATGAGATCAACTGGAGTATTCAAAATAAGTTACATCATAACAGCAAATTTTGATTTCAATTTGATCTTCAGCTTTGCTCGGGATGAGTATCACTTCCTTACCACCATGTAGTGACACCCGTAATAAGGCCCTTAGTAACCAAAAACGTTCACAGATGTGTGCGATCATCTTACGCGGACCACCGTGGAGAAGCTTCTTGTGCACCGATTCAACGAGCAGTTAGGGGAACAGGTGTGCTGCAGGCAAAATCATTGGAAGCTTGCGAGTGAACGAGTATGAAGAGTGGGTCAAGACACGTGAAGGGATTCAAGGTACGTAGTAGGGATTTCTTGAGATCCGCTTCGTATCTGGCCGGAAGAATAGCAATTTCTTGGCTGAAGCACTCATTTTGCACAACTTTTACAAGGCCTTCTTGTGCTTGGAGGAGTTCTGCTAAGGTAAGATACGGAATAGCTTGCAGGTCAAATCCAGCGATCTTGGTCCGACAGTACCACACGAGTGACGGCTGAAAGCGTACGAGACTTCACCTCGAGGACTTCGGGAGGAAAATCCCGAGCGTCTTGGACTGGAAACATACTTGGTGACTCCGTTGGATCGAACGTTAACCACGGTGGGCCCTTCCACCATAGTAGGATGTTGACGAGCTCACAGGGATCGACGCTCCTCGAGATGAGATCAGCCAGGCTCTCCAGACCAGCGACGTGATAGTTGTCTGGGAGTTATATAGTTTACCAAAGCAACGGATGCAGCCAGCAACAAGCACACTCACCGTATTTCAGGGACTCCACGAGCGATCTTAACGGTTGTGTACTACTGTGGTAGTGCACGGGTTCACACAAACTCCCGGAATTCTACCACTACTATGCGGGCAGTCTGATGGTCATCGGTAGGAGAGTGTAGAAAACTGGGAGAATAGTTAGTAGAAACAGAACCGTCGTCTCAATCAGTGACAAGGGGGAAACCCTTGTTATCGTGTTTTTAATTGTTTACTGTTGGCCTTAACAATAAATGTTGTACTACACAGCAAAAAAAATTAATTTTAATATCACATCAAAGTGGATGCACTTCAATCGTGTCGAAAATATGGTGTAGTATTACTTGCCAAAAAGGACAAAATTATCATTAATACAGTGCATGAACTGACATTACGCTGCTTTTACTGCATTTGTTTATTGTTGTGGCCATAAAAATTACATTAGATTTTCGACATGATTGAAGTGCATCCTCTTGGATGTAATATTAAAATTTATTTTTTGCTGTGTAGTGAATAAATCATAATCATCATCATCATCATCATCATCATCATCATCATCATCATCATCATCATCATCATCATCATCATCATCATCATCATCATCATCATCATCATCATCATCATCATCATCATCATCATCATCATCATCATCATCATCATCATCATCATCATCATCATCATCATCATCATCATCATCATCATCATCATCATCATCATCATCATCATCATCATCATCATCATCATCATCATCATCATCATCATCATCATCATCATCATCATCATCATCATCATCATCATCATCATCATCATCATCATCATCATCATCATCATCATCATCATCATCATCATCATCATCATCATCATCATCATCATCATCATCATCATCATCATCATCATCATCATCATCATCATCATCATCATCATCATCATCATCATCATCATCATCATCATCATCATCATCATCATCATCATCATCATCATCATCATCATCATCATCATCATCATCATCATCATCATCATCATCATCATCATCATCATCATCATCATCATCATCATCATCATCATCATCATCATCATCATCATCATCATCATCATCATCATCATCATCATCATCATCATCATCATCATCATCATCATCATCATCATCATCATCATCATCATCATCATCATCATCATCATCATCATCATCATCATCATCATCATCATCATCATCATCATCATCATCATCATCATCATCATCATCATCATCATCATCATCATCATCATCATCATCATCATCATCATCATCATCATCATCATCATCATCATCATCATCATCATCATCATCATCATCATCATCATCATCATCATCATCATCATCATCATCATCATCATCATCATCATCATCATCATCATCATCATCATCATCATCATCATCATCATCATCATCATCATCATCATCATCATCATCATCATCATCATCATCATCATCATCATCATCATCATCATCATCATCATCATCATCATCATCATCATCATCATCATCATCATCATCATCATCATCATCATCATCATCATCATCATCATCATCATCATCATCATCATCATCATCATCATCATCATCATCATCATCATCATCATCATCATCATCATCATCATCATCATCATCATCATCATCATCATCATCATCATCATCATCATCATCATCATCATCATCATCATCATCATCATCATCATCATCATCATCATCATCATCATCATCATCATCATCATCATCATCATCATCATCATCATCATCATCATCATCATCATCATCATCATCATCATCATCATCATCATCATCATCATCACCACCTTAATGGACGAGATTAAAGCGAACGGCCTCAAGTCGGTCGAAATCCACAAGATGACCCGCAGCAAGGCCATCAAGTATCGTGACCAGCTCTACCTGGTCCATCTGTAGAAGAACTCCACAACCGTGAAGGATCTCCAGACGACACGCACACTGTTCCACATCCTAGTGAAGTGGGGACCCACCGTGGCGTCACTCAGTGCTCGAACTGCCTATTGTTCGGGCACGGTACCAGGAACTGCCGCATGGCCAGCCGCTGCATCAAATGCGGCAAAAACCACAAGATCGACGACTGCGACAGCATCGAGTTAGCCGCTCCCACATGCGCCAACTGCGGTGCCGCCCACAAGGCCACGAGTAAGGCCTGTCCGAAGCAGGCCGAATACGCCGAGATCCGGAAGAAGGCCTCGTCCAACAACCAGCCCGGTCGCAAGAAGGTTCCGGAAAACAACGCGCAGAACTTTCCTCCGATAATCACCGGTCCAACCACGGCCAATTCCAGTGTTGCCGCCGGTCCCGAGAGTTTCGGGCGGCTCGTTCAAAACCTGGACGACCGTTGCAGACCATTCTGGAAGGTTGCCAAGGTGCTGAAGTCTCACCCCAAGCCCATTCCACCACTTAGAGTCAATGACGAACCGCTAATCACCAACGAAGAGAAGGCCAATGCGATTGGGGAGCACATTGTCCAGTCGCATTTGCTTCGCTCCACAATCCCAAGTCCAATCGAGAACCAGGTTGCGCAGTGCGTCCAGACGTTAGATGCCTCCCCTTGTGCCGTCCCTCCAGAAGAACGGATTACAGAGGAACAAATTTGCTCAGCGCTGAAATACAGTAAGAACATGAAGACTCCCGGGTTTGACGGAATATTCAACCTAGAGTTGAAAAATCTCAGCCCGAGGGTGCACTCACTGCTGGCTGCCATCCTCAACAGATGCTTGGAGCTGCACTACTTTCCAAACATCTGGAAGGTGGCATAAATCATCCCGATCCGCAAACCTGGGAAAGAACCTTCACTACCGTCAAGCTACAGACCGATTAGCCTGCTCTCAGCGCTGAGCAAGCTGTTCGAAAAATTGATCCTCTGCCGACTGAACAAGTTTGTGGAGGAACATGACATTCTTCTTCCGGAACAGTTCTGATTCCGCAAAGGGCATTCCACCAATCATCAGCTAGTGCGGGCGATGAATAACATCCGAAGTAACAAAGCTGTATCCAAGTCCACAGCCATGGCCTTGTTAGACGTCGAAAAGGCGTTTGACAATGTCTGGCACGATAAGTCCGCTTTGTAACTCCAACTTTCCACCATACCTTGTGAAAATCACCCGTAACTACCACCAGCAAAGGTCGTTCAGGGTGTCGTTGAAAAGTTCCCTTTTGGGACAATTTCCGATTCCAGCAGGAGTTCTGCATGGGAGTCTGCTGGGACCACTGCTTTACAGCATCTACACGTCGGACAACGATCATTTTCCTTCACAGACAATCGCCAAAACTTAAACCGTCTCCCTCCTGTACCGTAATAATCGATGGTACAAGGGTCGAGTGGTCCGCTGATGTTACTTATCTCGGGATGTTGTTCGATGAGAAGCTCCTGTTCCGCTCGCACATAGAGAAAACCCTAGTTAAGTGGTTAGGTGTTTGTATCCGCTCATTTGCCGCAGATCCTGCCTCTCAAGGCAAAACAAACTGGCTGTCTACAAACAGATCATAGCCCCCGCGATCTTCTATGCCGCCCCGGTGTGACAATCGTGCGCTCAGACCCACAGGAACAAAATCCAGGTTGCACAGAATAGAGTGTTGAGGATGATCCTAGATCGTCCATTCGACACAAGAATAGCAGACCTCCATCAAGAGGCAGAAATTCCCAAAGTAGATTCCAAAATTGAGGATATGACTACCAAATTTATCCAAAAATGCAATCTTCTGAACATGCTTTAATAAGCAATTTGTACATAGTAGGTTAAGTGTTTATAGTAGAGTAGGTTAGTTTTAAGCTGTAAATAGTAGTATTAAGTAGTTTCTTTTCAAATTCTAAAAACAAAACGAACCAATCCCACCAAGGTGGTCGACCGTTTAAAGGGTGATACGGTCAAAATTTGGTCAAAAGAAAACGCGTGTAAATCGGTGAAATCGTTTATTTAAAAAATCAAATTAAATTTCTTTTTCAAGTTCAATTAGTATAAAATTCAGGAAAAATATTCAGTTAGGCTTCCGCTTTTCCAAATCCGAATTGCCGGGCCTTACGCTTGACCCCTGCCATCAGATTTTGTACAGCCACCTTGTCCACCTTCTTCGCCGCAGAAAGCCAGTTTGCCTTGAACTGCTGCTCGCCCTTAGCAGTTTTTTTTTTGGTCTTCTTTAGGTTCCGCTTGACAATAGCCCAGTATTTCTCAATTGGGCGGAGCTCTGGCGTGTTGGGAGGGTTCTTGTCCTTGGGAACCACCTGCACGTTGTTGGCGGCGTACCACTCCATGGCTTTTTTACCGTAATGGCAAGATGCCAAATCCGGCCAAAACAGTACGGAACAACCGTGTTTCTTCAGGAAAGGCAGCAGACGTTTATTCAAACACTCTTTCACGTAAATTTCTTGGTTGACAGTCCCGGAAGCTATGAAAATGCTGCTTTTCAAGCCACAGGTACAGATGGCTTGCCAAACCAGATATTTCTTTGCGAACTTTGACAGTTTCATGTGCTTGAAAACATCTGCTACCTTTCCCCTTCCTTTTGCCGCATAAAACTCCTGTCCCGGAAGCTGCTTGTAGTCGGCTTTGACGTAGGTTTCGTCGTCCATTACCACCCAGTCAAACTTCGTCAGCATCGTCGTGTACAGCCTCCGGGATCGCGCTTTGGCCGTCGTATTTTGTTTATCATCGCGATTTGGAGTCACTACCTTCTTGTAAGTCGATAGTCCGGCTCGTTTTTTGGCTTGATGCACGGTTGTAGAGGATACACCCAACTTATTTGCGGCATCTCGGAGAGAGAGGTTAGGGTTTCGCTTGAAACTACCGGCAACTCTCTTTGTCGTCTCAGCGGCTTCCGGTTTTCGATTTCCCCCCGATCCAGACTTCCTGGCTGTTGACAAACGTTCCCCAAACACTTTAATTACATTTGTAACGGTTGATTTGGCAACTTTTAGCGATTTTGCCAACTTTGCGTGCGAGTAGCTCGGATTTTCGCGATGCGCGAGCAAAATTTTGATACGCTGCTCTTCTTGCTTGGACGGCATTTTGACAACTGAAGAGTGAATTCCAAAATCAAAATAGGAGCAACATTCTACACACACACACCTTCAAAATGAGGGGTGTTCAGATTTTTTAAATGCAAAATTGAAAGAAATACGTCAAGTTGATATTGACCAAATTTTGACCGTATCACCCTTTACTAAGTCTAGGACTAATTCTGTAAAACAAATTTTGAATTTTGATTGCATTGAAGAAAGCAAATAAATCACTTAGAAAAATGTATATGGTAATCATCCAAGTTGAACTGAAATAAAGATCATTTAAAGTAAAGTAAGCTTGAACGTGTGTAATTGAGTGGTGGAAGGAGACACCATTATCAGCGACACGATAGGCTTGGGTGATGTCTTCGAGGTCACGTACTTCTAAGTCGATCAGATGAACTGGTTCGATGATGTTGTTTCTAGGGTCTTTCGCCCGTTTGAGTTCTGGATTTGATTTTGTTGGGAAACATTTAACAGGCAGCTGGAGGAAATTTCATCGCCTCGTGATGTACCAAGTGACTGACTTCAGTGTTAAATTTGTGCAGTTTATTTTCTTGCGATAACAGAATCCTGAGCGAACTTATCGAAAATCATCCGAAAAATAATCCTGCGATAAACACGTGAGCAAACGCAGCAAACCAAAATCGCACACTCTTGCCGCCGGTATCAGCCCAAAGTTGTCCAATAAAGTAACGCCTCATTAAAATTCCGCCGTGCGAAAGTGGTGCCCTCCGAATTATTTTTCCATCACTGGTTTTTTTCCTTATAATTTTTTTTTTCGGTTGGCCGACCTGCTGCGATTCGATAAAACTTTGCCGTTGATAATGGAAGCTGCGAAAAAGTGACACCTGATCGAGCCACCAACGGATCACGGCGCAAGAAGAAGGAAGATGCTCTCGCAGTCCCGGAATCAAGTAGGCCTCGCGAAAGGTTAATGGGCGAATGCACTTTTATGCTCATGTAAATAATAATTTAATCAAAGAAGATTAACACTTGCGTCTCGTAAAGTTGGCTAGTTTATGGAAAGGTACCGGTCGTGTTGGCCGAAAAAAAGCGGATTACCCACCAGCTGTTAATTGCAACGGCAACCGGAATGGGTTTTGGCAATCACGCAACAATTTCTGCTTTCGGGTGACAATTTCGGGCCCGCTGTCAATCGTTCGGGCCAATTTAGTGTCGATTCCTGCTCGCTTTGATGAGCACAAACTACTCTTGCGCGACGCATCCATTTTTTTTGGGGTTGCAATTTTAAAAATCCACCTTGCAACATCAACCAGGTACGAGCGAAAACGAGTTCCAACTTGGTGTTCGATATTTACCTGTGCGCAGTTTTTTTTTTTTTTTTTGTTGCTTCGTTCATTTTCGCTTCCTCGTACGCATGAGTAATGAGAGTTTCGTTCATTGGACAGTTGCGTACTTTTTGGGCTTGGCCTGGGCAGGCCATGTGAACGGCGACAACGAAATCACGATGCCAAACTGGTCTGGTACTTGCGCTGGGTCCGTTTTCTCACCCCTTGAGATCCAAGTCGGCGGCGACCGAGACAAAGTGAAGAATCGGTCACGCACCCGCCACTGACAATGCCTCGTTCGACGACGACGCAACGGTCCAAGAGGGCGTTGAATTATCCCTTTGGCTCGATGGTGTTGTCCTGCTTCCGCAGCGAGGCGGGTAGCCATTTTGGAATTTTTCCGAGTGCTTAATTGAATTTCTTTTTTCGTGTATTCATCATTAACAATGCAGCAAAATCACGCTCATTAGTCGCTTAAAGAGAGGGCTTGTTTCGTAACTATTGCACCTTTCCGCGTCATTTAAGCTGCTGCCGCAAGAACACCCAGGTCCATCTCCCTGTCCTGGCTCCGTAGCCGTAGCCACCGGTCATCATTTGTCACCTGGACAACGTGCGGCTCCTAATGGCCTTCTTTGTCGTCTCTTTTTTTGCTCGCCCTCAGTCAATGAAATATTTCCCCCTGTCCCAAGGAAAGTGCCATGCCAACAACATGAGCCATTACGAGAGAAAATTGATATCTTTTGTCGAATCTTTCGCTCGCGGGCCAGTATAATGGATTAGCTTATGGTTGACTCTTCAGCGTCGCGCTTGGAGCTGCTTTTTTTTCTAGGTCGCCCGAAGGTTTATTTAGATAGGAAAAAAAAAATCGGTGTTAATTAGCTAGGAGTTTTCAGGTGACAAACCTCAGGCGGGGAGATTCGTTTTCTGGTTCAGTGGGCTGATTTCCGGTCCTCGTGAATGGGTGTTAATGATAGGTTATTTTTGAGAAGGGAAACCAACATTGCACATCTCTAGTTGGTGAGAAATTCGGAACATGATTTTAGAGAGGTTATGTGAATTGTTGGTGTTTAAATGCTTTACTTGCCTCGAAGGGACAAGAAGCCTATCGATGTGTTAAAACCAATCATGCGATATGTATATCAAATCAATCGAAAATGCAGAAACAAGACAAGCTGGTTAGATAAAGTACCCAGGACCAGATTGGCCATCTTCGGGCACGTTTGGGGATATAATCTAACATGATTCAGTCGAAATATCAATTCACATGAGTGATAAGAATATAAAACCACACAGTTCGAAAAAGTAGTGTAAATTTCTGTTCAGTATGATGCACATAAATGGAGCGTCACATATCATATAGAGTAATTCGGGGCAAAAGAACGCATGGGGCAAAAGTACGCATAGGCCTTTTTGAAATGTTCGAACATGAAAACCTGGCACACTGTATGGGTTCGACACATCATTCGACCAGCTGATCACAGGTGTAAACATAAGTGATTTGAACGTAGTGGCGTGAAGTTATGTGGTAATTTGTGTTTTGTGCAGTTTTGATCTAATTTTCAACATTTTGGGGATTATGTTTTGACCATTTAAAGTTTAGAAAAAACTACAAGGGACAGCCCAATGGGGTTGTACGCAATGATGACGTAGGACTACGTGGTATGATATAATATATGTTTTTGTT
This sequence comes from Ochlerotatus camptorhynchus, assembly GCF_037179485.1. Taxonomy (NCBI): domain Eukaryota; kingdom Metazoa; phylum Arthropoda; class Insecta; order Diptera; family Culicidae; genus Ochlerotatus; species Ochlerotatus camptorhynchus. The sequence goes on from NW_027041092.1 coordinate 76,190, forward strand.
AACTGCAGCAGGAGCTTGTGTTTTATGTAGGAATAGGAATTTTAGCGGGGTTCTTTCTGTTTATACTCTTTAGTATGACTATGATTGCCCTGAAAAAAATCTTTTGATATGAATTTTAGTTGGGACATGTGCAGAAAATTAACTCTTTTGGAAAATGTTGGTGGCCCTGAAAAGGGCCGATGGTAGTACAGGCTTAAAGCCTTTGCAAGATGATGATGATGGCCGCAGCGAAGGAAACCTCAACCTCGATACGATGAATGGACATTCGGAAGAGTCTCGGCGCGGCTGCTGCTGGACACGGGTTGACTAGGTGGCTGCGACGGGTTGGAAGGACGCAGTGAAGGATACCTCAACTTCGCTACGAGAAATGGGCACTCAGAAGAGTCTCGGCCGGTTGCTTCAGGATTAGAAGCTTAGTTGCTACTGTTTTGCTGGTCCCTCTTGCTGATCGTCACGATGGTTCTACTTCCACACAAAGGTTGTTGGTTATGTGACTAGATGAGTGAAAATGAAAAATACATCAGAGATTTTCGAAAATGTCATTGAGGTTTAGTGTTTACCTATGGTTAATTGATGATTAAATAAAAATTATTGCAGAAAGTAGGGGCACGGTTTGTTGGTTGTGAGGTGCTACGATGAATTAGCACTTGGAAGAATCTTGGCCTGGCTGCTGCTGGACACGGATTGACACGGTGGCTGTGACGGGTTGCAAGGGCGCAGCGAAGGATACCTCAACTTCGCTACGACAAATGGGCACTCGGAAAAGTCTCGGCCCGGTTGCTTCAGGATTAGAAGCTTTGTTAATTTTGCTGATCGTCGCGATGTTTCTATTTCCACACAGGGGACGTTGCTTTGTTGGTTGTGACTAGATGAGTGAAAATAAAAATGCATCAGATTTTCTAAAATGTCATTGAGGTTTAGTGTTTACCTATGGTTACTTGATGATTAAAAATAATTGCAGAAAGTAGAGCACGGCTTGTTGGTTGTGAAGAGGCGGTTGGCTGGCGACTGCAGGAAGTAGAGCTATGTGGCGTTTTGTTGTTTGTGAAGGGGCTCGTTTGTACCGGAGGAAACGTCGAGAGACTCAACAGGCAAAGGCAACAGGATGCTCGTATTGATATTTTCAGAACAAGACAGAGCTTAACCGGAGGAAGGCCGAAACCCTCAACCGGCAAAGGTGACCCGACTGTGTGAAAATTAGTGGTACCGATGGTACGAAAAGTACGTGATATATCTTTTCTGTGTAAGTGGAGCAGTATCCTTTGCAAACACCATATCTATACACGAGCCCTTCAACGTGGTTGGTTGCTGGGAATCCGAGACCAAGTTCAAGTTCAACAGGTTTGCAATGAACTCGATGAATTTGATGTTCTCTGCCTTAGAGACGTGTGGCGTTTTGTTGCTTGTGAAGGGGCTCGTTTAAAGCGGAGGAAACGTCGAGAGACTCAACGGGCAAAGGCAACGTGATGCTCGTATTGATATTTTCAGAACAATACAGAGCTTAACCGGAGGAAGACCGAAACCCTCAACTGGCAAATGTAACCCGTTTGTGTGACGTGTCTCACTAATTTGCAGCAGACAACAATGTGAACAACGGCCGATGGTACGAAAAGTACGTGATGTATCTTTTCGTTGCAAGTGGAGCAGTATCCCTTGCAAACACCATATCTATACACGAGCCCTTCAACGTGGTTGATTGCTGGGAATCCGAGACCAAGTTCAAATCCAACAGGTTTGCCATGAACTCGATGAATTCGATGTTCTCCGCCTTAGAGACGTCGATATTGAAGTCCCCAGCTACAATGATTGGAGTTGGAAAATGTTTGTAGAGGGTCAGGCTTCTAGCCATGAACGCTTTGGCGAGCTTGATCGGTGTGTTCGGTGAAACGTACACGCTGAATAGTACCATTTTGCACCCATCAACTTGAATTTCCGCAGCGCAAATATCTCCATAGTTTGCGGCTTCAACGAAAATGGGATCATGTCGTTCACCCAGCTGAACAATCGTGTGCGACGTTGATACTGGTGAAATTGATGCCTTCTCGTAAATGGCCACGCCTCCTGCCCTCACATTTTCTCGCTTGAATTTCGCTATGCATATGTAACCTAGAAAAAATAAGCAGAATTATATAAAGTCAAACAATTGAAAGAATTCATTTACCTGATATTTCCGAAGACTCATTGTCGTCCATCCAAGTCTCACTCAGCGCCAAGAAATCGGCTCTGGTCATGACATGGTCAGTCGACAGGTCCTTGGAATGCGCATTCAGGCTCTGGATGTTCAGGGTCATCAGTATAACAGAGTGATCAGCGTTATCGAAGAACGCGATCAACTCGTCACTGAGCGTCAACAATTTGTGGTTTTCTAACCGTTGCATCTCGTCACGGAGTTCCTTCATCTTGGGGGTGTTGCTGCCCTTACCGTGATGAAACACGAATGAATTGGCGGAGTTTGTCATGTAGAGCCCCTGCACTGAACTCACACGTGACATGGCGACGTATACCAACTGCTGCTCCTGGCTCTTGTCATAATCGATAACAATTTCCGCGAAAGTAGCTCCTTGTGACTTGTGAATTGTCAACGCACAGGCACTAACGATGGGAAATTGTATTCGCTTGCATTTGATTACACTGCTTAGCTTGACGTTGACCGATCGCTTGTAGATCGGTGTCCAGTCTTGTTGCAGTACGCCAGGTTTTGAAAATACAAGCGGCCTGGATTTCACCCGAAGTTTCGCACCAACAGCGTCGTTATCAAATTTGAACCACAAGCGACACGCAGACTGCTGGGGGCCATCATCGGTGTGCTCAATGTACCTGAGTTCGCCGATTGCTCCATTGACGAGACCGTCCTCTACTTCTACGTTGGTCGTTATCATGTATGACATTCCAACAACCAATCGTAGAAGGTATGGAAGACAACCTGTTTCAGCGACACTCATTTTGTGTAGTTTGGTACGAGCACTGGTTAGCTGAGCAGCGTCTTGGTATCCGCTGATTACATCCTCGGCAGTGCAATCCCATCCATCACGGTTGCTCAAGGCACCATGATTATACGCTTCAACAGCGTTATTGCGATGGTATAATCGTATTGCGTTCGGAACATTCTCCATGCACCATTCGACTGTCCGGAACCTGCTTTCTACCAGCTTGGTCTCACAATCCGACAACCGCTCACCATTTCCGATCTTTGTTAGAATGGAGGAAAACTCAACATCGGTTTGTCGCATCACTTGGCGCAAAGGGAAGTAATCCAGCGTTTGCCATAGTGCTACACCACCGATGGAGTTGTTCGCGGACTTAAAAGCGGGTCTCGCATTCACCGGAGGAAGCTGTCGGAAATCGCCACACATGATTACGTCTTTTCCGCCGAACGGAAGATCGTAATCACCGGTGATGCTTTGAAGCCGCGTGTGGATTGTATTGAAAATGTTTGCTCCGATCATGCTAATTTCATCGATTATTATTAGCTTGATGTTGGCAAACGATTGTCGATACAGCTGCAGGAGTTCGAACCGGAGTTGCCCATGGTGTCTTCGATCCATGGTTATGTGGAACGCCGAATGGACAGTTGTTCCCCCGATAGCCACGGCAGCCTTTCCTGTCGATGCGCAGGCGACATAGGCGTTATTAAGTGCATTATGTTGCTGGCTAAAGCGATTATATGTCTCCATCAGGACATGGAGCGTAAACGTTTTACCGCATCCAGCCGGCCCGGTAAAGAACAACTGGAGAGGTTTTCTGCTGTCATCAAAACAATGCAGGTTGTCGATTACTTGCAGTACAAGAGCTCTCTGTTCAGCATTCGTTTTGCGAACCAGAGCACAGTAATCCTGCTTGCTCATAACGGTCGTCCGCTGTTTTATGACGGCAGATAGAGCGTTCGTGGGTAGTAAGCGGATGTCATCATCGTTGGGTTCCATCACGATGGCTCTGGTACATTCATCACCCTTTTCTGTTGCTACCGCCTCCTGTGCATCTGGAGTTTCCTCAACGCTTACCCTCAGGTACTCATCGATTATCTGCTCCAGGTTCAGATCACAGTCGTACTCTTTACGTTTCGCAAGGATTGCCTGTTCGTGCTGATCGTATAGCTGCAGGAACTTGTTTTGGTCGAGAATATCACACAGCTCATTGCGAAACGGGACGAAGAGGAGTACCATTTCACGCTTGTAGTCCGAAAGCTTCGACATGTCATAGCTACACCATTGCAACACTCGGTGAAATTTCCGAGCCCTGTAAGAGTTGCTGCTGCGTTGCTGCTGGTAGAGGGCTGCGAAATCGGCTAGACACAGATCTTCCAGGTCGTTACGAGCTTCATACTTCTGTATGATATTCAAAGTCCATACATAAGTCGAATCGTCACTGATGCTTTCGTCGTCCATTCGCTGATTTCGTTTTCTGGACTTAATTCGCTCGTGCGGCCACATCGTTGGAATGAACTGCGTCGCTCGGCTTGCTTCCGACATCGGCTGACGTAACAAATACCACGATGCTTCTTGAGCAGACATCTCCACAGAATTCAGCATCTTGATGCTGACCTTCTTCAAGAGAGCGGTGAAGTCTTGATCAGGGAACTCTTCTTGCAGCTTGATGAGATCCCGCTGGAGACAGCTCACTCCACGGTTGGTCTTATTTACGTATTCAACCACGTACGCAGCGCAGGTGTACTCGTCCAGGATGAATTGCAAGTCCATGTTCGAGCCGAGGTGGCTTGCTATCCACGGGTTGAATGGGTTTGTCCATAGTTCATTCATGGATCGCTTGAACAGGACTGTTGGACGGCGAATTGATACTCCAATGACGGCTAGATAACAATCAGGAGTGCAATTACAATCGCTAAGAAATGCTTCCAATGTATCATATGTTTTCGTTTCCAGAGCCTCTCGCATTATCTTGGCTTTCCGGGTGAGCCGATCCCTGCGGCTATCATCGGACGCAATCGGAAGCAAAACTAGTGTCCGATCCATCGGCCAGTACGGAATATTGAACCGACAGTGGTTTTCGTTCCGCTTGAAACATGTGAAAGTATGCTTATGGACCTATAATAATAAAAGGTTTAATAAATAGATAATTTTAAACTAATATTAAATACATAATAACATTGATCTTACTTGATACCCGTAAGTATTCGGCAAATCTCTGACGCTAACGGAACAGAGATCTTTAATCAGCTGTACGGTTTTTGGCATATTTTCACTGATTGCTTCCCGGGGATCCTTGTTCAGCCATAGCAAGATGTGCGCGTGAGGACTTCCACGGTGCTGAAATTCAATCCGCTTGAAATAATCGGCCACATAGTGCTTTCCGAATGGACTGTAGTGCCGCGACATCAGCAGGAGCATGATAGTGTCAACCAGCTTGTTGAAGTACACACAGCACGTGACTGGATCGTCATTGACCAGAGTTGCTCTTTGTAATGCAGTCAATTCCTGGATAGGATCTGTTAAGTCATTGCCATTGTGTCCCTCTGACAATCGATGTAGGAGCTTCAACAAATGGGGCCACTTCATCTCATTTGCACTGAGTGTGAGGAACATCGTAGGCTTTCCCAATTGTCGCATCATGGCGAACAAATCTCTCTTCCTTTGTTGCCAATACTGTACTGAATTCGGTATTGACTTGAGGAAGGATAGATTTCGATCAATGCACTGCTCCATGAATTCGCGGTCCTTAAGGTTGGCACGTGTAATATTCGCGGTCCCCATGCACTTAAAAGTGCATTGCAAGCCTTCGGAAACTCTAAGGCGAAGAACTTTCATTGCCATATACAACAAATGTTGTGGTTTGGCCCCACGCCTGTCTCGGCGACGAGTTTCACTGGATGCCATCATGAAATATGTCACCCGAACACCTGGCTTGAATTTCCGTGGATGGCCGAAATATATGGCAGGAAAAGCTAGCTCTTCACCGTGCTCGTCGTAAATCAATGACAGAGGAACCCTGTTTTGCGCGGGAGCGATCTCCAGGCATTTGTCCTCATTCCAAAGGAGCGTTTCCTGTTGCCCGAGCAGCAATTCGGTCTCGTTATCCACGGCAATGGTTTCCAGCTCAATTTGAGGATCCACTGCAGGGGTTTCAAGATCATCTATGGCGATCTGATCAATTGTGATCCCGTAGTGGCGATACAGTGGTGTCGTAATCAAATAAGAAAGCCACGCTTTAACCGTAGTTTTCTTTATAAAGCCGGACAAGTACGATGACTTATGAATTACGTGCTTTTTGATGAACACGTTGAAGGCCTGATCATCATCGAGCTGACGGGGAAGAGAGTGTACCATTTGTGCAACATCCACGGGACAATTGATCACTTGCCCGATAATAGAATAGCTGCCTGTAATTGAAAACATAGTTGATAAATTATAAGTCATCAAGCATTGCAATTTCATTTTACCTGCTGCAAATCGCAATCGGCGGATTTGCATGAATGGCAACCGAGGGGATACCAACCGTTCCGTGACGACATCAAGTGGTGGCAGTCCAGATGGCTTGTCTGGAAATGCGAAACCGTTCGATTTTGCGAAAGCCGGAACTTTTCCTCGCTTCAGATTGCTTTGGCAAGTCTGGCAAGCCAAAAATCCTTCAACGGATTGAAAAGATCCACTGTCAACCAACGCAGCCGCACCCACTTCTGTCAATGGTTTCAAATCATTGGTAAACCATAGTCTGTCGCATATGTCGCATACAGCACCGAACACGTTATCGATGAACCGCTTCGTGAACTCACGATTAGCGCGATCAAAATTTGGTGGTAAAATAGACTCTAAAAAGGAATAATAACAATAACATAATTATTTTGTATGCACGTTGACATTTTCGCCTCAATTACGTAACGAATGCACTTGAGATTACTTTTCGTCAAAAATCTATGAAGTTTAAGGTTTTACTCACCCTGACTTGAATGCTCAGGAAACGATGTATCGATTTCCATAGTCTCCAACGGCGTGGCAATATCGGCTTGTATTTCGAAACCGGAAAGCGATGGAGAGATAATGACCGTATCGGGGAAATGTTCCATGACTACAGCATCACCGGCGAAAGCAGCTTCATTGTTAAACAAAGTCGGCAGAATAAAACAATTGTCACCTGGTTCATCGACGATGCCTTGCACTCTGTTTGTTTCTTCAACAACAGAACGCGGCGGAGGAAACACTAAAACACACATTTGAAAAAGCAACATTCCTTTGTCCTAAACCCTCAAATGGTTTTAAGTACAAATAAAACCATTTGAAATTACAAATCCAACTATTTGAAGTTCAATATATTAATTTTGTCGAACCTCTTAACGGAATCCCTTTATGAAGAGCTTTTGAGTGTGTTGATTTATTTCCTTTTAATTCCGTTATTAATTGCTTATGTTTTGACAGATATTTAGTATTTCGTCTACTTCTTGCAGACTTCATCAGTGCCAAGTAGTGTTGTTAACTTTTCATCGAGTACAATCAGTAGATAAGTAAATTTGTTTCCTTTGCGTTAATTCTTGCTAAATTTTATGACCATTTCCCAAAAACCGCCATTCAAAAAGTAAAAAAAAAAATGAAAGTGGTGAGCGGGGGGTGAGCTAAAATTTTGAGAATCCGTAGAATTACTACGGCGCTATTAAAAAAATCCGTAGATATCTGGAAAATCCGTAGAATGTTATGGTCGGTCCGTAGATCCGTAGGAAACCTAAAAATCCGTAGATCTACGGATAAATCCGTAGAACTGACCACACTGGTGCCAAGTGAAGTGGTGTTGATCACTTGGCACTGATGAAGTCTGCAAGTAGTAGACGAAATACGCGTATCTGTCAAAAGATAAGCAATTAATAACGGAATTAAAAGGAAATAAATCAACACACTCAAAAGCTCTTCATATTTGAAGTTGATAAAATATTCTGTGAAAATGCATATTCTATTTCGAATATATTGCTCATAGTGTAAATATAATGTTGTACAACCAGCACATGGGCGGTCGCGAGGGGCGCGCACTTCCAGGTATGAGTGCGTGATATTTAAAATACATCGCAGTAATTTAAATACTTTGATGACAGTAATAATTTGAATTTAAATACTTTTAGCGGTATTGAAAGTAATCAACAAATAATTAATGATAATGAATGTAATTAAAAATAATTTAAATGTATTGAAAATAATTTAAATTTAAAATTCTGCTGGTATTTATGGAAATTAAGAGTGTATTTAAAGTAATGAATGCAGTAATGGCAAGATTTTAAATATTTTGTCAGCAGGCTGCGTAGTATTGATAGTCTAGTGCGTGCCCCTCGGGCGGTCGTGTATAACTACATTGCAAACCACGGAGATAGAGAATAAATCAAATGTCGCAGCCTATTTTTTCCAAACACACAGCAAAAAATAAATTTTAATATTAAATCCATTAGGATACGCTTCAATCATGTCGAAAATCTCATGTAATTTTTATGGCCACAAAAATAAACAAATGCAGTAAAAGCAGCGTAATGTCAGTTCATGTACTGTATTAATGATAATTTTGCCCTTTTTGGCAAGTATTATTACACCATATTTTTGAAACGATTGAAGTGCATCCATGTGATATCAAAATTAATTTTTTGCTGTGCAGTTTATTGTAATGACATTTTAGCTGCAAGCTTGCATGTGACAGTAAATAACCAACTCCCTTATTTACGCTAATTTTAACATCTATGCTTATGAGTGGTTAGTATTCATTCTCATCTTTTAATTCCATTCAATAAACATCAAATAAATGCAGCAAGAAATCAGCAACATTCTACTTGACATAAATTTATGTCGCGCCCGCAGCCGGTCTTGTCTGCTTCTTTGTGCAAAAATGTTCTGTCGCTGGCAGAAAACAGTTTAGAAATAAAACAGTAAGTAAAGGTTATCTTCCATTTGATTTTAAGTGGAATCGACACTGATGAAAACTGCACATTGTAGTCGAAATACGTATCTGTCATGGATACCAAAATTAATTAAGTGGAATTAAAGGGAAGATAACCTTTACTTGCTGTTTTATTTAAATCATTCCGCTAACAACCCAATTTCATTGCTTCAGTTAAGAAGCAATGACATTTTTGCCGCTTGCCAGTTCGTTTGAGTGTGTCGACACAATGGTCATTGCGAAAAGTATCAAATGTTAAGGAAAAAAAGTCAAACTCCATGACTCGTGTCACCACTGATCGAAAAATAACTATTGTCACCGGTTTTATCCAAAACGCTTTGCGCTGTTAGATAACTCGACCACGGAGCACAGCATATAGATTATGAAGTATCAAGAACATAATTAATCACACTGCACCTATTGACAGATTTGACAGATAAATACAGATAAATTTCATTTGGTGACCCATTTGTTTGTACAAAAAAACTTTTCAACATCATTAAACAAATCATTTTCGCTCATTCACTTGATGAGAATTCAGTGCTTTGGACGATGGCAGATCGATAACTAATCTATCTTCTTTTCCAATTCCCTTAGGGGCTGTTCATTAACTACGTAGACAGTTTTTGGTATTCTTGACCCCCCTCCCCATGCGTAGACAATTGTCCATACACAATTCTTAAAATTTGTATGAACCGTGAACAATTGCCAAACCCCCCCATACACTGTCTGCGTAGTTTATGAAAAGCTTCTTATAAGTGGCTGGATAAAATTTTTAAATGAACCTTTTCAATATGTATCGAATATATAAATCGATCATTTCTCAATAACTATGCATTATGAATTATTAGTAAAATGCAGCAGAATCCATGAAAAATCGAAATAAAATAATTGGATTTTCTCAGCTGAGGCAAAGTGATACTTGCGACCTATTGAAAAATCACTCCAGAATATTGAACTTCACTGTAAATAACATCCCTTCTGTTGATAATGCTTCATAACCAAGGGGGGGAGGTGGCTGTCATATACGAACAATCGTCGCCTACCTCGCATAACTGGTTCCGAACGTAAACAAGCCATATGAAACCTACAGGGCTTGTTTACGTTTGGAACCAATTTCATACAAGAATGAGCAGTAGGCTGATTGGCCATCACCTCCCCCCCCCCAGTTCATAACAAGAAATTTTATTGTCGGAGCTGTGATTTTGACATTTCCCGGAATGTCTTTTCTCGGAATAACCCGGTTTCCTGAACATTCTTTTACCAAAAACATGAAATGTAGACGGCATGAAACTGGGAAAAAGATCATTCAAAACCAATGTTGGATAAATGTTATAGTTATGCTATTGTCAGGTTTATGTCGGATTTAGTTAGGGCTGATATCAGATTACGTCAAGTTGAAGGTGGGGTAATGCTGGGTTGAAGAAAAATAAACGGTTTACAGTATATTCCATTTAGACGTTGGGCTGACATCATTTTCACATCAAAGTTTAATTAAGAACCAATGTCGACCTAATGTCAGAATAATGCTGAGAACTAAATGCGTCGTTCCGTGAAATGACAATCTTACAATAGGGTTATCATCCGAATCAACTACCCGGGAAGCGAGATATCCGTGCAATGATTTCCAGGAAATAGTATAGAATCGTATCTGATATAATCACATAATCGAATATTGTTCTCAAGTAATTTATAGGTTCGCTGATCAATTCTAGAAATTAAAATCCATACTTTCTTTTGTTTATCAATATTGAGAACAGTAAATAACTAAAGCTTGATTGCATCGAACATTTAAAACAATGTTTAAATCACACAGAAACGTTACTTTTCAAGTGCAAGAGAGGGTTCATCAAAAACAGCGATTACTAACAGCTTAAAAGTTCATTCGTGAAAGGGTTACTATAATGATCGCAATACATTCAACAAATAAAAGGTTGATATGATGCCAACGTCGATGTTTATAAATTAAATTGTAAGAAGACATTTGCCAGATTCTCCAAATCGGAATGGTATTGAACGGTAACAGAAGTAGAACTTTGCTACCATAAATACATATTTGTTACGGCGGCTAATAAATAATCAAGATTTCCTACCTCGAGTTGAAGACCCTTCGCCAGCGTCCCAAGCGATAGTTGATGACGCATTAGATACAGTTGTTTTGTTTTTGGCCCGAAAACAGCGAACTCGTTCGGCAGCAGTTTTGGGTCGCTTCGGGATGTCCTCTGCTCCTTGCCCCCTCAATCGCTTTCGAAGATTGCGCATGTACAGCGCAGAATCGTATTGCGACATGGCACAGTTTGATTTTCTCAAAAATATCCAGCTATTCCACGATCACACACAGCGAGAGCGTAATCAGAACTGATATCGATTTCCCTTTGCCTACTGAATTTATACTGTGCGTGCGCACATCTGATAGCTACAGGGAAGTAACAACATAATGAAGTAAGACGCAAAATATTCTAAGAGGGAGGGGCTTCATTGGCTATTCTGCGAGTATAAAAGAAACTGTTATCTAGCGCGCGCGTACAGTTGCAGACAAGGCTTGAAAAGGGATCGTATGTCGTCCTGTTTTGTTATGCATGTTTTTACCATCATCCACATCCAGAGGGCCAGTCACTTTCGGATGTATGGGAATGGTAGGAAACCATTTGGAAATGCATGAAAATTTTCAGTTTTTATTCATTATCGTCTTTATGAGCAGTATTAGATGCACAAAAATTGCACGAGTACATTACTATGGTGATAAGGTAAACACTCGTTGATTTATTTTCATCTGTGAAAGCATGTTTAGTCACAAATCGTGGATTTTCTGATATCCTCCATACTGCAAAAATGATTTTCCTACCAATGAAGGGGTGACATCTCTCGAATCTTCAGTATAGCTACTACTCAAATCATATGATTAATTGCGTGATCTTGTACGTTTTATGCATTAACATGTACAGCAGCAGAGATGCCAGATTTTTTTTTCAGAAGTCTGCGAAAAATGTTTTTGAATTTCAGAAATGTATAAAATTATTAAATTAGCAGAAGTTTTGCGTGTGACGGGGGGGTCATGAAATAGATGTGAAATTTGAAATGTCAGTAAAAGTCATGTTCAAGCTAAACAGACCTGCTTTTAACGAATTAAACCTAATTGGAGTTGGGAATGCATCCATTTACGCGTATACGTTCAAAGCTATTAATAAAAAGGTAACTAAATTTTAAATTTTTCCCTTCATTTCAAAAGTCTGTAAATATCTGTGAAAAAACTAAAAAGTCTGTAAATGTCTGTAACGAAAAAAAAGTCTGTGAAAAAAATAAAAGTCTGTGAATTCACAGACATGTCTGTGAATCTGGCATCTCTGACAGCAGCGACGGACGTTTCAATGTTTCATTCTAGCTTGTTTTGGTTGTTTGCGCTGTGCATGCCACAGCTGCTGCATAGAAGCCGATTTTCCCATATTCCTGCATATTGAAATTCCAGAATGAGCGATAGCGAGAATCGATGTGACTTTTGTCACTAGTGAAGTGAGAGAAGTCACGTCGTGGTGACGTGACTCTCTGTGGAAATCAAATGGAGAGTAACGTCACCACGACGTGTCTTTTCTCACTTCACTAGTGAAAAAAGTCACTTCGACTCTTGGAAAATAACCCCTACTTTATTTTTTACTACCCAAGTTAGAAGCAGCACAAAGCACCAAAGTGACTGCGATCAGTTTGCTGTTTTTGCAATCGTTCACAGCTGAAATCGGCGAAGGGAACTTGGTCGAAATCAGAATGTGAACGAAGTCAAAGCAAAAATGTGTCGTGTGTTCGATTGGCGCTCTGTCGCTGCGTCCCTGTTTGGGAATTTACGTTACATGTTCCATTTTCGGTTTTCACAAAGTGTACCCCCATATAGAAATCACAGACGTAGTCCTACGTCAAAAATTGAAGAATGAAATGAAGGAAAATCAGGATGTAATCAATAGTTTCTTCATAACAATTAAATGCCAGCTGCAGCAATCCCAACCGCTCGTTTCTATAACTGTTAGAAGGTGTAGTACAAATCCAAGTGAACTGTAGACTGTGACATACAATCCCGGCACTGCCAAGTTTCACAATTCTTCCTTTAAACTCTAGTAACACTACACGACGTGACGTAGAGTCAATAAACATTTTTATTTAGGTCAAACAAAACCATACTTTTAACATTTATTAGGCAAATGACTAAATCTTATATTCCAAATCTACTTAACTTATTGGTCTACTGATTAAAATTACTTTCCTAACCCTAAACCGATCCCAGACCCGATTAGAATAACCACGTGCTTCGTGAGGTCATCGTTCTGAACTCTCCGTTAATTTCTGATGACGCTATTCTCGTTCGACTCATCTCTCGATCAAACAGTTGTCTATATACTGCTTCGCACACAGGTCTTCAGAATAAACCATAGGCTTAATCGGGCTACTTCCTCGTAAACACTTTCAATTAAGTTGTTTATGGTTTTGGATTTGAGTTCATCCCTGACTGATTTTTCTGCAATACAATTATTGTGGGAGAGAGAGAGAGAGAGAGAGATTTCAAGAACAGGAACTGTGCCTGTCTACCCGATATCATTTGTTTTATAATTGCTACTACGTCTCAATTAAAGAGCCTGAATTTATAACGAGATGACTTGTCAAAATTGGAACAATCGATTATCTGTCAAAGTCATAGAAAAAGTTATTCCAATCGAGCAGAAGATCTGTCAAATGGATAAGATGTCGTCTCTTTATAAATTCAGGCTCTTTAGTCTCAATGACGTTTATATAAGGTCTGGGCCAAAGGGCTTATTGTTGTTAGTGAAATGTGCAAATGGTTAGTGGTGTTCGTATTATATTGCAATGTTTATCTTTTTACACGAAACAGCTGTTGGCAGTGACGTATATCTATCTGTTCGCAGATGTTTAGCAATGTTTACAACATTTTTGCTTCTAACACCAGCAAGCTGCCTGTTGGCTTAGACCTTATATAAATGTCATTGACTACGTCTTACTTATTATACTAATCAAAGTTAATTTGAGAGTAGACATTTTTTTTCCACAACTTTTATTCATTTTCGGTTCGGAGATTCGGAAAAGTCCCGGTTTCGCGAGGTAGAACTTCGCGTCAGTTCTCGGTAGTCGTGCCTTGTCCACTTCCGCAACATTCGAACGATTAACAATTGGTCCTTCGTGATCCGGATCTACGTGAATCAGCGACAATGGACAAGAAGAGAAACGTGGCCTTCGAAAGGCTGATGAGAGTACATGCGAGTGCAAGGCAGCTCGCAGAACATGAAACACAGGCGTTCGAAGTTCACGATCGGCTTCGGAAATTAGCCGAGATGGAGGAATCTTTCGATAGGATTCAAGCTGAAATCGAAGAAGCAGTCCCGGAAGAGGAACTTTCTTTGGTGATCAGTGTGCGTTCGGAGTACGAACAACTTTTCTACACAATGAAAGGACTGATAACTGCTGCAAGTGAAGGAAGATCCATCAAGTGCTAGCAGTGACTCTACAGTGGTAGATCCTAATAACGAGCTGAAGGAGGCAGTCCGTGTACTGCTCGAAACGCAACGAACCCTCCTTCCCAGCCAAGTGACAAGTACAACGAATATGGAAGGGTTAGCTGTCCAACTTCGTCAGCAGCACTTTGAACCAATCGACATGCAGTTGCCGTCGTACAATTTTCCCATGTTCAGAAGCGACAGGAAGCAGAGGGCTTCTTTAAAGATCTTTTCGTCAGCGGCGTCGATAATAAAAACCTAACTAGTGCTCTAAAACTACAATTACTAATGTCCCATCTGGAAGGTGACGCCAGAAGCCTTGTTAGCAGTTACTCTATTAGCGTTGTTATGATATACTTCGTAGATTGGATACTAGCGACACTCACGTCTCTTCTGAAATCCTCAGTTAGACTACTTTCATTGGTTCCAATCTAAACAAGAGTAACAGAAGCATGACTGTCGCTATTCCCGGCCACGCCCATCTTTACCATAACTAGGGATAGGGAAGGAAATGTTGATGTAGTACTTACTTAACGAGAGGCCACCGACTTAGCGACACCCTCATAGGTGCTGCGGAGTTGGAGGGTTGGAAGTTGGCGATGCAACCAAAAGGATGTATTGCTTATTTGTTGTTTATTTAATCTCTCGATAGCCGGCTATCGAAAGAACATATTCATTTTGTTTAGTGATCATGAATTTTAAGAGTATTGACGGAGAGCTTGGGACTAAACCCATGATTTTCTGCTCAGTAAGCAAAAACGATCCCTCCAGGGTCATCAAGCATCTCATAATCCACAGCGCATTGCGTCAAAGTACGAATATATGGATGAACTATCTATTATTGAATAACTTTTATTGACGATAATTACATGAAAGAAATAAAATATTAAACTACAAAAAAACGTGACTACTAAAATCTCAAAAACATATTCTCACAAATATATTTCACGCAACCAGGAATCTCAGACGTTATAATGATACTCTGCACATGTTAGACACAAGAAGAGGCCAAAAAGCAAGCGTTCGACACACAAAACCCGCCAGATCCACTTGCAGTCACAATCAACGATTCTACGAATCGCGAGCGCTCACCAATCATAAAACCGCTGACTGCAACACTCTGAAAGCGAAATTGACAGACTCTATGCGTCAAACACCCGCCTATCTCCTCCCGCATCCAACAACACAAATCACTCATCTATAGCAAGTGCGTGGAAGCAACCCTGCGTGCAACCATTCTTCATGATACACTTTTTCTGCCTATCTTTCTATTAGGCCTGTGGACATGCGTTAGTTTCGAAACTTCTAACCAAACTGGGAAAATTTTCAGATCAGCTGTTGTTAGCAGTTTCTCTATCACCGACGCAAACTATAAACAGGTGTGCACAAGTGATACACTTGTTGAGCACTTCGACAAACCAAAGTTCACCAGTTGCCGCTCTGGTTCAGGGGTTCTGCGACCAACCGGCAATAAGGCCTTTGAATCTTGCAAGCTTACGAAATCTAGTGTCAACGTCCGACGAGATAATTCGTCAACTCTGTGCCCTGGGGCCAACTTGCGAAATTGGTTGAATCGCATCGTACTGAAGAAGCTTTATGATGGTATTCGGTCTCAGTGGGCACAGCATAGTGTGAACGTTCGTCGATCTTCTCAAGTTTCTTAAAAGGAAGTGTGAAGCGTTGGAGACATGTGCAGCATTCGGTGGAAAACCGTCGGAGTACGGCAGAAAGGAACCTCATAGGGATGACCTCAAGCAACTCACCGCGAAAAAAGGAAATTAAGGCTTTCAATGCAGTTCAACAGCAGTCGTGTCCGGTTTGCGCGGAAAGCCACAGGATTTATGAGTGCACCGTCTTCAAGGAATCTTCTGTCAACGAAAGGCGCCAACGAGTTCAGCAAGCGAAACTGTGCTACAATTGTCTGATGCCGTTTTAGTTTGAAGTGAACCCTCAGCAGGGTTGCAACCTAAGAGCTGTCAAACTGATAGTTTGAACGCCAGTTACCAACCTAGGTTCACCACCAAGCAACCTGGAAAACGACTAAGTTCGAATCCTAATTATTTTAGAGGTTCATCAGTTTCAGGCATACATTCAAAACCTATGGTAAGGGTAAAAGTCAAAAAGGTAAAGAACAAAAAATCAGTCAGGCAGAAAATATGTAATTCGAGTTTAACATTCCATTAGGTTCAAAGTAACATTGATCGATTCTCTTCGTCGACTTTCTCTTTCGTTAATAACTTGAGCACATAACCGTTTATTGTTGTGTTTGTCGTATTAGATGCTGGATAAAAGCTTCTTTTACTAATCTGTGTGCTGAAAATATTTGGGAATGTCTATACATGGCCGTGTGGATACAAAGAGAAAGTCGACGAAGAGCATCTGTCAATGTTACTTAGGGCCTGATGCAATGTTCAGCTTGAATTGTATCTCTGAAGTCAAAAACTCGATGATCTTGAAATTTGGTGAGTTTTCTTAAATTTTGGTAAAGTATCAAGAGTTTTGGAGTACGTACAGTGTCTCAGAATAAAAAAAGTCACACGCCCGGCTTCTGAGTCTTTTAAGATCCAATATTGTTTCTGCTATAAAATTCACAATTTGAGTGCGATTTTCAATCTAACTGCAGCAGGAGAAGTGTGAGACATCTAACTGCACAAAACTCTTTTTGCCATTCAAGCGGTCATTATTCCATTTGGTCTTCATGGCCGCACGGAATCAACTACAATCCGGAGTGGGTCCGGGAGAATGGAAACCGACTGTTCTGCGAAGAATTTTTTGTGAAAATATGATGCTGCGCCATATCAACTTAATATAAAAATATGAAATGCATGCTACAAAATACGTGCCATCTACAAAGCAGAAATTGCTTTGAGGATGGAAGTGTACACGCAGTACCTATATACATTTTATATCGGTACTACGTGTATGCGGGGCTTGTTGTAAGTGAAAGTAACCTCGGAATGGACGTGAGTAACCAGGCATTCTGCAATGGGTTTCTGAATCTCAACAGAGCTATCACCTTTCAACTTCCGGGCTAAAATTGTTTGCAATGGGATCAGTATAAGATAATAATAGATTAGGTTGCAAACATTTTTCTTCCATAAAAACACTGCCGGACAGTGGAAGTTGGATTGTATATACATACATACATACAAATATGATGCTGCGCCATATGTCATATGAGCGATACGAGAAATCGATTACTCCGGGAGAACTAGTCTCCAGAAGATCCAGAACACCCGTTAAAATGGTCCAATCATGAAAATCAATCCAAATCCTCGTGATTTTTGACGTAGGACTACGTCTTTGATTTCTATATGGGGGTACACTTTGTGAAAACCGAAAATGGAACATGTAACAAATTAAGAAAGATTTTGAACGTTAATAATTCAGCACCCCCTGGTCCAATTTCAATAATTTTATCACCAATCGATCAGAAATATGGCTACACATCGCAATGCTGCCATAAAAACTATTGAAAAACTGGTAAATGTCCAGCATTGTCCAAAAGCGTCGAATTAACTAACAAATCCACCAATTAGCTACATGCATATGCTGCTTCCCCAGCACAGTCGTCAGAGAGTAGTAAGTAGACGAAACAAGTCGAAGTGGCATTCGCCTCCGATCCACGGGCGCGTGCGAATAGGGAGGATGGAATTGCGTAATATTTTGCACACTCATCGCCATATTCAGAACCAAACGCAAATTCTTCGAGATAACCACCATCCGTCGTCTGGCTCGCCTTGGCGGTGTCTGACGTATCTCCGGTCTGGTTTACGAGGTGTGCTGAAGGTGTTCCTGAAAAATGAGATCCGTGATGCTGTCACCTACACTAAACACGCCAAGATTAAGCGGCCATGGATGTCATCTACGTTTTGAAGTGACAGAGACGCACTCTGTTTGGTTTTGGAGGTTAAATTATCACCATCTTTGGCACCAAACGGCTCTTTTCAGGGCCACCAAGCTTAATACAATAAAGAGTTGGAATAGAATTCATCTGCCTGTTTGTCCATATTCAGAACCAACGACCACACAAAATGTTCATGTAATCAAGCTGGAAGCAGGGGTACAAATTATTTTGATCAACCTTGATCAACTTTGAATCGCCACGGCCTGATATTTTCGATGGAAGAAGCAACAATCTAGCATCCGGTTTGACGAAGACGGCAGGAAACATTTGTGAAGCCGAGTTATTTACGAAAGAGAGTGTCGATGAAGATAATTGATCAATGTAGATAGGACCTATTGAAAAGTGACACGAGATTTGTTTTCCGTACTGAACTCCAATGCTACCGACGCCAGAGAGGCAGCTCCCACTCCTGGAACCTACAAATCGACCCATCAACTCAACCGGGGACCAACGGCTTTACTTCCTGAAGGAAGGCGTGATCAGAGATAGTTATGCCTGCTGGGGTGAGAGGTAATCACGCAAACCACCGGCGCCGATATCTTTCAAGGTGATATCACGGCGCATGAGAACGACCCAAATTTCAGTTTAGTTATCTCAGAAATAAGAAATAAAGTGCAGGAACTCAGCGATGAGTAAATTTGCATCATGTTTTCCCAGGTTTTTCAAGGATTTTCCATCAACAAATTCCCGAATTTGAGAATAGTAAAGATTGGATTCCCTCAATCTATTGGTACTACTCCGAGACTGAATAAAGTTTTCGTCAATTTCCTCATTTTCGGCCGATTTTTTAGGTTTTCCACAGGAAACCATGAGACAAATTTACTCATCGCTGTGTTCCTGCACTTTTGATGATTATGAGTGAATTAATCTCAAATTTGGGTCGTTCTCATTCGCCGTGTACGCAAAAGGAAAAAAAAACCAGTGTCGTTACTTGATAGCAAACTACTCATAATGGGAGGAATCTTTGTAGCTTTTATACCACTTGGTTGCACATCATTCTGCTTTAACCTGAAAAGATATAAAAGAGTGCTGCTGTATGGCATTAGCTCATTTTTGCATCGGACGGCGTGGTGAACAGCAATAGCAGCAGTAGGAAGGTGGTGGCTAGTCCACTCCTTCACACCTAACAAGCAACAATTGACTGGTCGTGGCAAAGGAGGAAAAGGTCTGGTAAAGGAGGTGCCAAGCGTCATCGCAAAGCTCTTCAAGATAACCACCATCCGTCGTCTGGCTTGCCGTGGTGGTGTCAAACGTATCTCCGGTCTGATCTACGAGGTGTGCTGAAGGTGTCCCTGGAAAATGAGGTCCGTGATGCTGTCACCTACACTAAACACGCCAAGCGTAAGTGGCCATGGATGTCCTCTTCAATGAAACGGCCCTTTTCAGGGCCATCAAGCTTACATCAGTAAAGAGTTGGAATAGAATTTATCTGTGCTTGTTTGTCCATATTCAGAAGCACAAGCCCCCAACGACCAAACATGCTCTCCAGAGTTGTAATCTTGTACCCAAACTTGGAAGCAGGGGTGCAAGTGATTTTGATTGATTCTCTTAATCAACTTTCTCTTTGTAAAAAATTACTACAAATTTGGTACGCCTGCAAAATTAAAAAAACGGAAAGAGTTGAGATAATAGATAATTGATCAATTAAAAGAACTAAATGCTCTACACATTGTTTCCGTCCACTAGCAGTCCTACGTCAAGCTTCCGTTCGTGCCCCTAGGCACAGACCCTTCTACTTTTTTTGACGTAGGACTACGTCTGTGATTTCTATATGGGGGTACACTTTGTGAAAACCGAAAATGGAACATGTAACGTAAATTCCCAAACAGGGACGCAGCGACAGAGCGCCAATCGAACACACGACACATTTTTGCTTTGACTTCGTTCACATTCTGATTTCGACCAAGTTCCCTTCGCCGATTTCAGCTGTGAACGATTGCAAAAACAGCAAACTGATCGCAGTCACTTTGGTGCTTTGTGCTGCTTCTAACTTGGGTAGTAAAAAATAAAGTAGGGGTTATTTTCCAAGAGTCGAAGTGACTTTTTTCACTAGTGAAGTGAGAAAAGACACGTCGTGGTGACGTTACTCTCCATTTGATTTCCACAGAGAGTCACGTCACCACGACGTGACTTCTCTCACTTCACTAGTGACAAAAGTCACATCGATTCTCGCTATCGCTCATTCTGGAATTTCAATATGCAGGAATATGGGAAAATCGGCTTCTATGCAGCAGCTGTGGCATGCACAGCGCAAACAACCAAAACAAGCTAGAATGAAACATTGAAACGTCCGTCGCTGCTGTCAGAGATGCCAGATTCACAGACATGTCTGTGAATTCACAGACTTTTATTTTTTTCACAGACTTTTTTTTCGTTACAGACATTTACAGACTTTTTAGTTTTTTCACAGATATTTACAGACTTTTGAAATGAAGGGAAAAATTTAAAATTTAGTTACCTTTTTATTAATAGCTTTGAACGTATACGCGTAAATGGATGCATTCCCAACTCCAATTAGGTTTAATTCGTTAAAAGCAGGTCTGTTTAGCTTGAACATGACTTTTACTGACATTTCAAATTTCACATCTATTTCATGACCCCCCCGTCACACGCAAAACTTCTGCTAATTTAATAATTTTATACATTTCTGAAATTCAAAAACATTTTTCGCAGACTTCTGAAAAAAAAATCTGGCATCTCTGCTGCTGTACATGTTAATGCATAAAACGTACAAGATCACGCAATTAATCATATGATTTGAGTAGTAGCTATACTGAAGATTCGAGAGATGTCACCCCTTCATTGGTAGGAAAATCATTTTTGCAGTATGGAGGATATCAGAAAATCCACGATTTGTGACTAAACATGCTTTCACAGATGAAAATAAATCAACGAGTGTTTACCTTATCACCATAGTAATGTACTCGTGCAATTTTTGTGCATCTAATACTGCTCATAAAGACGATAATGAATAAAAACTGAAAATTTTCATGCATTTCCAAATGGTTTCCTACCATTCCCATACATCCGAAAGTGACTGGCCCTCTGGATGTGGATGATGGTAAAAACATGCATAACAAAACAGGACGACATACGATCCCTTTTCAAGCCTTGTCTGCAACTGTACGCGCGCGCTAGATAACAGTTTCTTTTATACTCGCAGAATAGCCAATGAAGCCCCTCCCTCTTAGAATATTTTGCGTCTTACTTCATTATGTTGTTACTTCCCTGTAGCTATCAGATGTGCGCACGCACAGTATAAATTCAGTAGGCAAAGGGAAATCGATATCAGTTCTGATTACGCTCTCGCTGTGTGTGATCGTGGAATAGCTGGATATTTTTGAGAAAATCAAACTGTGCCATGTCGCAATACGATTCTGCGCTGTACATGCGCAATCTTCGAAAGCGATTGAGGGGGCAAGGAGCAGAGGACATCCCGAAGCGACCCAAAACTGCTGCCGAACGAGTTCGCTGTTTTCGGGCCAAAAACAAAACAACTGTATCTAATGCGTCATCAACTATCGCTTGGGACGCTGGCGAAGGGTCTTCAACTCGAGGTAGGAAATCTTGATTATTTATTAGCCGCCGTAACAAATATGTATTTATGGTAGCAAAGTTCTACTTCTGTTACCGTTCAATACCATTCCGATTTGGAGAATCTGGCAAATGTCTTCTTACAATTTAATTTATAAACATCGACGTTGGCATCATATCAACCTTTTATTTGTTGAATGTATTGCGATCATTATAGTAACCCTTTCACGAATGAACTTTTAAGCTGTTAGTAATCGCTGTTTTTGATGAACCCTCTCTTGCACTTGAAAAGTAACGTTTCTGTGTGATTTAAACATTGTTTTAAATGTTCGATGCAATCAAGCTTTAGTTATTTACTGTTCTCAATATTGATAAACAAAAGAAAGTATGGATTTTAATTTCTAGAATTGATCAGCGAACCTATAAATTACTTGAGAACAATATTCGATTATGTGATTATATCAGATACGATTCTATACTATTTCCTGGAAATCATTGCACGGATATCTCGCTTCCCGGGTAGTTGATTCGGATGATAACCCTATTGTAAGATTGTCATTTCACGGAACGACGCATTTAGTTCTCAGCATTATTCTGACATTAGGTCGACATTGGTTCTTAATTAAACTTTGATGTGAAAATGATGTCAGCCCAACGTCTAAATGGAATATACTGTAAACCGTTTATTTTTCTTCAACCCAGCATTACCCCACCTTCAACTTGACGTAATCTGATATCAGCCCTAACTAAATCCGACATAAACCTGACAATAGCATAACTATAACATTTATCCAACATTGGTTTTGAATGATCTTTTTCCCAGTTTCATGCCGTCTACATTTCATGTTTTTGGTAAAAGAATGTTCAGGAAACCGGGTTATTCCGAGAAAAGACATTCCGGGAAATGTCAAAATCACAGCTCCGACAATAAAATTTCTTGTTATGAACTGGGGGGGGGGAGGTGATGGCCAATCAGCCTACTGCTCATTCTTGTATGAAATTGGTTCCAAACGTAAACAAGCCCTGTAGGTTTCATATGGCTTGTTTACGTTCGGAACCAGTTATGCGAGGTAGGCGACGATTGTTCGTATATGACAGCCACCTCCCCCCCTTGGTTATGAAGCATTATCAACAGAAGGGATGTTATTTACAGTGAAGTTCAATATTCTGGAGTGATTTTTCAATAGGTCGCAAGTATCACTTTGCCTCAGCTGAGAAAATCCAATTATTTTATTTCGATTTTTCATGGATTCTGCTGCATTTTACTAATAATTCATAATGCATAGTTATTGAGAAATGATCGATTTATATATTCGATACATATTGAAAAGGTTCATTTAAAAATTTTATCCAGCCACTTATAAGAAGCTTTTCATAAACTACGCAGACAGTGTATGGGGGGGTTTGGCAATTGTTCACGGTTCATACAAATTTTAAGAATTGTGTATGGACAATTGTCTACGCATGGGGAGGGGGGTCAAGAATACCAAAAACTGTCTACGTAGTTAATGAACAGCCCCTAAGGGAATTGGAAAAGAAGATAGATTAGTTATCGATCTGCCATCGTCCAAAGCACTGAATTCTCATCAAGTGAATGAGCGAAAATGATTTGTTTAATGATGTTGAAAAGTTTTTTTGTACAAACAAATGGGTCACCAAATGAAATTTATCTGTATTTATCTGTCAAATCTGTCAATAGGTGCAGTGTGATTAATTATGTTCTTGATACTTCATAATCTATATGCTGTGCTCCGTGGTCGAGTTATCTAACAGCGCAAAGCGTTTTGGATAAAACCGGTGACAATAGTTATTTTTCGATCAGTGGTGACACGAGTCATGGAGTTTGACTTTTTTTCCTTAACATTTGATACTTTTCGCAATGACCATTGTGTCGACACACTCAAACGAACTGGCAAGCGGCAAAAATGTCATTGCTTCTTAACTGAAGCAATGAAATTGGGTTGTTAGCGGAATGATTTAAATAAAACAGCAAGTAAAGGTTATCTTCCCTTTAATTCCACTTAATTAATTTTGGTATCCATGACAGATACGTATTTCGACTACAATGTGCAGTTTTCATCAGTGTCGATTCCACTTAAAATCAAATGGAAGATAACCTTTACTTACTGTTTTATTTCTAAACTGTTTTCTGCCAGCGACAGAACATTTTTGCACAAAGAAGCAGACAAGACCGGCTGCGGGCGCGACATAAATTTATGTCAAGTAGAATGTTGCTGATTTCTTGCTGCATTTATTTGATGTTTATTGAATGGAATTAAAAGATGAGAATGAATACTAACCACTCATAAGCATAGATGTTAAAATTAGCGTAAATAAGGGAGTTGGTTATTTACTGTCACATGCAAGCTTGCAGCTAAAATGTCATTACAATAAACTGCACAGCAAAAAATTAATTTTGATATCACATGGATGCACTTCAATCGTTTCAAAAATATGGTGTAATAATACTTGCCAAAAAGGGCAAAATTATCATTAATACAGTACATGAACTGACATTACGCTGCTTTTACTGCATTTGTTTATTTTTGTGGCCATAAAAATTACATGAGATTTTCGACATGATTGAAGCGTATCCTAATGGATTTAATATTAAAATTTATTTTTTGCTGTGTGTTTGGAAAAAATAGGCTGCGACATTTGATTTATTCTCTATCTCCGTGGTTTGCAATGTAGTTATACACGACCGCCCGAGGGGCACGCACTAGACTATCAATACTACGCAGCCTGCTGACAAAATATTTAAAATCTTGCCATTACTGCATTCATTACTTTAAATACACTCTTAATTTCCATAAATACCAGCAGAATTTTAAATTTAAATTATTTTCAATACATTTAAATTATTTTTAATTACATTCATTATCATTAATTATTTGTTGATTACTTTCAATACCGCTAAAAGTATTTAAATTCAAATTATTACTGTCATCAAAGTATTTAAATTACTGCGATGTATTTTAAATATCACGCACTCATACCTGGAAGTGCGCGCCCCTCGCGACCGCCCATGTGCTGGTTGTACAACATTATATTTACACTATGAGCAATATATTCGAAATAGAATATGCATTTTCACAGAATATTTTATCAACTTCAAATATGAAGAGCTTTTGAGTGTGTTGATTTATTTCCTTTTAATTCCGTTATTAATTGCTTATCTTTTGACAGATACGCGTATTTCGTCTACTACTTGCAGACTTCATCAGTGCCAAGTGATCAACACCACTTCACTTGGCACCAGTGTGGTCAGTTCTACGGATTTATCCGTAGATCTACGGATTTTTAGGTTTCCTACGGATCTACGGACCGACCATAACATTCTACGGATTTTCCAGATATCTACGGATTTTTTTAATAGCGCCGTAGTAATTCTACGGATTCTCAAAATTTTAGCTCACCCCCCGCTCACCACTTTCATTTTTTTTTTTACTTTTTGAATGGCGGTTTTTGGGAAATGGTCATAAAATTTAGCAAGAATTAACGCAAAGGAAACAAATTTACTTATCTACTGATTGTACTCGATGAAAAGTTAACAACACTACTTGGCACTGATGAAGTCTGCAAGAAGTAGACGAAATACTAAATATCTGTCAAAACATAAGCAATTAATAACGGAATTAAAAGGAAATAAATCAACACACTCAAAAGCTCTTCATAAAGGGATTCCGTTAAGAGGTTCGACAAAATTAATATATTGAACTTCAAATAGTTGGATTTGTAATTTCAAATGGTTTTATTTGTACTTAAAACCATTTGAGGGTTTAGGACAAAGGAATGTTGCTTTTTCAAATGTGTGTTTTAGTGTTTCCTCCGCCGCGTTCTGTTGTTGAAGAAACAAACAGAGTGCAAGGCATCGTCGATGAACCAGGTGACAATTGTTTTATTCTGCCGACTTTGTTTAACAATGAAGCTGCTTTCGCCGGTGATGCTGTAGTCATGGAACATTTCCCCGATACGGTCATTATCTCTCCATCGCTTTCCGGTTTCGAAATACAAGCCGATATTGCCACGCCGTTGGAGACTATGGAAATCGATACATCGTTTCCTGAGCATTCAAGTCAGGGTGAGTAAAACCTTAAACTTCATAGATTTTTGACGAAAAGTAATCTCAAGTGCATTCGTTACGTAATTGAGGCGAAAATGTCAACGTGCATACAAAATAATTATGTTATTGTTATTATTCCTTTTTAGAGTCTATTTTACCACCAAATTTTGATCGCGCTAATCGTGAGTTCACGAAGCGGTTCATCGATAACGTGTTCGGTGCTGTATGCGACATATGCGACAGACTATGGTTTACCAATGATTTGAAACCATTGACAGAAGTGGGTGCGGCTGCGTTGGTTGACAGTGGATCTTTTCAATCCGTTGAAGGATTTTTGGCTTGCCAGACTTGCCAAAGCAATCTGAAGCGAGGAAAAGTTCCGGCTTTCGCAAAATCGAACGGTTTCGCATTTCCAGACAAGCCATCTGGACTGCCACCACTTGATGTCGTCACGGAACGGTTGGTATCCCCTCGGTTGCCATTCATGCAAATCCGCCGATTGCGATTTGCAGCAGGTAAAATGAAATTGCAATGCTTGATGACTTATAATTTATCAACTATGTTTTCAATTACAGGCAGCTATTCTATTATCGGGCAAGTGATCAATTGTCCCGTGGATGTTGCACAAATGGTACACTCTCTTCCCCGTCAGCTCGATGATGATCAGGCCTTCAACGTGTTCATCAAAAAGCACGTAATTCATAAGTCATCGTACTTGTCCGGCTTTATAAAGAAAACTACGGTTAAAGCGTGGCTTTCTTATTTGATTACGACACCACTGTATCGCCACTACGGGATCACAATTGATCAGATCGCCATAGATGATCTTGAAACCCCTGCAGTGGATCCTCAAATTGAGCTGGAAACCATTGCCGTGGATAACGAGACCGAATTGCTGCTCGGGCAACAGGAAACGCTCCTTTGGAATGAGGACAAATGCCTGGAGATCGCTCCCGCGCAAAACAGGGTTCCTCTGTCATTGATTTACGACGAGCACGGTGAAGAGCTAGCTTTTCCTGCCATATATTTCGGCCATCCACGGAAATTCAAGCCAGGTGTTCGGGTGACATATTTCATGATGGCATCCAGTGAAACTCGTCGCCGAGACAGGCGTGGGGCCAAACCACAACATTTGTTGTATATGGCAATGAAAGTTCTTCGCCTTAGAGTTTCCGAAGGCTTGCAATGCACTTTTAAGTGCATGGGGACCGCGAATATTACACGTGCCAACCTTAAGGACCGCGAATTCATGGAGCAGTGCATTGATCGAAATCTATCCTTCCTCAAGTCAATACCGAATTCAGTACAGTATTGGCAACAAAGGAAGAGAGATTTGTTCGCCATGATGCGACAATTGGGAAAGCCTACGATGTTCCTCACACTCAGTGCAAATGAGATGAAGTGGCCCCATTTGTTGAAGCTCCTACATCGATTGTCAGAGGGACACAATGGCAATGACTTAACAGATCCTATCCAGGAATTGACTGCATTACAAAGAGCAACTCTGGTCAATGACGATCCAGTCACGTGCTGTGTGTACTTCAACAAGCTGGTTGACACTATCATGCTCCTGCTGATGTCGCGGCACTACAGTCCATTCGGAAAGCACTATGTGGCCGATTATTTCAAGCGGATTGAATTTCAGCACCGTGGAAGTCCTCACGCGCACATCTTGCTATGGCTGAACAAGGATCCCCGGGAAGCAATCAGTGAAAATATGCCAAAAACCGTACAGCTGATTAAAGATCTCTGTTCCGTTAGCGTCAGAGATTTGCCGAATACTTACGGGTATCAAGTAAGATCAATGTTATTATGTATTTAATATTAGTTTAAAATTATCTATTTATTAAACCTTTTATTATTATAGGTCCATAAGCATACTTTCACATGTTTCAAGCGGAACGAAAACCACTGTCGGTTCAATATTCCGTACTGGCCGATGGATCGGACACTAGTTTTGCTTCCGATTGCGTCCGATGATAGCCGCAGGGATCGGCTCACCCGGAAAGCCAAGATAATGCGAGAGGCTCTGGAAACGAAAACATATGATACATTGGAAGCATTTCTTAGCGATTGTAATTGCACTCCTGATTGTTATCTAGCCGTCATTGGAGTATCAATTCGCCGTCCAACAGTCCTGTTCAAGCGATCCATGAATGAACTATGGACAAACCCATTCAACCCGTGGATAGCAAGCCACCTCGGCTCGAACATGGACTTGCAATTCATCCTGGACGAGTACACCTGCGCTGCGTACGTGGTTGAATACGTAAATAAGACCAACCGTGGAGTGAGCTGTCTCCAGCGGGATCTCATCAAGCTGCAAGAAGAGTTCCCTGATCAAGACTTCACCGCTCTCTTGAAGAAGGTCAGCATCAAGATGCTGAATTCTGTGGAGATGTCTGCTCAAGAAGCATCGTGGTATTTGTTACGTCAGCCGATGTCGGAAGCAAGCCGAGCGACGCAGTTCATTCCAACGATGTGGCCGCACGAGCGAATTAAGTCCAGAAAACGAAATCAGCGAATGGACGACGAAAGCATCAGTGACGATTCGACTTATGTATGGACTTTGAATATCATACAGAAGTATGAAGCTCGTAACGACCTGGAAGATCTGTGTCTAGCCGATTTCGCAGCCCTCTACCAGCAGCAACGCAGCAGCAACTCTTACAGGGCTCGGAAATTTCACCGAGTGTTGCAATGGTGTAGCTATGACATGTCGAAGCTTTCGGACTACAAGCGTGAAATGGTACTCCTCTTCGTCCCGTTTCGCAATGAGCTGTGTGATATTCTCGACCAAAACAAGTTCCTGCAGCTATACGATCAGCACGAACAGGCAATCCTTGCGAAACGTAAAGAGTACGACTGTGATCTGAACCTGGAGCAGATAATCGATGAGTACCTGAGGGTAAGCGTTGAGGAAACTCCAGATGCACAGGAGGCGGTAGCAACAGAAAAGGGTGATGAATGTACCAGAGCCATCGTGATGGAACCCAACGATGATGACATCCGCTTACTACCCACGAACGCTCTATCTGCCGTCATAAAACAGCGGACGACCGTTATGAGCAAGCAGGATTACTGTGCTCTGGTTCGCAAAACGAATGCTGAACAGAGAGCTCTTGTACTGCAAGTAATCGACAACCTGCATTGTTTTGATGACAGCAGAAAACCTCTCCAGTTGTTCTTTACCGGGCCGGCTGGATGCGGTAAAACGTTTACGCTCCATGTCCTGATGGAGACATATAATCGCTTTAGCCAGCAACATAATGCACTTAATAACGCCTATGTCGCCTGCGCATCGACAGGAAAGGCTGCCGTGGCTATCGGGGGAACAACTGTCCATTCGGCGTTCCACATAACCATGGATCGAAGACACCATGGGCAACTCCGGTTCGAACTCCTGCAGCTGTATCGACAATCGTTTGCCAACATCAAGCTAATAATAATCGATGAAATTAGCATGATCGGAGCAAACATTTTCAATACAATCCACACGCGGCTTCAAAGCATCACCGGTGATTACGATCTTCCGTTCGGCGGAAAAGACGTAATCATGTGTGGCGATTTCCGACAGCTTCCTCCGGTGAATGCGAGACCCGCTTTTAAGTCCGCGAACAACTCCATCGGTGGTGTAGCACTATGGCAAACGCTGGATTACTTCCCTTTGCGCCAAGTGATGCGACAAACCGATGTTGAGTTTTCCTCCATTCTAACAAAGATCGGAAATGGTGAGCGGTTGTCGGATTGTGAGACCAAGCTGGTAGAAAGCAGGTTCCGGACAGTCGAATGGTGCATGGAGAATGTTCCGAACGCAATACGATTATACCATCGCAATAACGCTGTTGAAGCGTATAATCATGGTGCCTTGAGCAACCGTGATGGATGGGATTGCACTGCCGAGGATGTAATCAGCGGATACCAAGACGCTGCTCAGCTAACCAGTGCTCGTACCAAACTACACAAAATGAGTGTCGCTGAAACAGGTTGTCTTCCATACCTTCTACGATTGGTTGTTGGAATGTC